>NW_024426552.1:39185991-39295357 GCF_017311325.1 Ursus maritimus
CCCCCCCCCCCCCCCCCCCCCGCGCCTGCCCCGGGTTACACACATTCTTGCTTTTTCCAAGTTACCACCATCCTCAAACCTCGGGAGGTACGGTTAGATTGAGTAACAATCAAATCCCTAAAGCAAATCTCTTCAAAAAATAAAAATCAATTTTTCATAGTTACTCAAAAATGCATAATAATTTGGAGTCTGTCTCCTGGGAGGTATCACTTTCTCACCCACAAGCTCCCCGCCCGTCTTGCGCAGTCTCCTCCTTAGAGCCCCATGTGTGCAAACCATAGGTGCGCACACCAGTGCTGTAATTCACTCTGAATAGCAGTCCAGGCTGTTCGCGCCCTGCCTCAGGCGATTGTTCTGCATTCCTCTGGGACGTTGACACTCTTTGTACTTTCCTCCGAACTGAAATTATGCTTGAAAGCTTGATAATTTAATAAATCTTTTAATTGTGAGCTGTACATCGTCAAGTTCCTTTTTAGTTTGGTGTTAACAATATTAGCTCTCCCTGCAAAGAGCACACTGAAATGATTAGGTAAAAAGCATCCTGTTAAAAGGTTGGGCTATGCTTTTCCTTTTTTTTTTTTTGTATCATCTTCCAGAAGCAACCAAATAATGTAGACATTTAACTCTTATTATATGAGGTGAAGAAAGCTGAAAGTCAGCCATATGCCTGGAAAGGATCAAGCAGTTCATCGCTTACCTTAGAAATTGGGTTTGCATTTATGGGCCTTTAGCTATTTCAGTCCATTCAACTGAGCAGGCTCTCCCCTTTCTTGCATATAGCAAGAATGCTGACACTAGAGATTTTATTCTTTTATTTCATGTTATTGTAATAAATCCTTGCATTGGCTATGATGGAAGATGGAGTCATCATCTTATCATGAAAGTTTTGAAATTAGAACAGAAATTCTCAATAGGGTGCCACAGAAGGGTTTTGTGGTATCCTGATAGCAGTAACACATTGTTTCTGGTATTCGTGTTATCAAAATGAGGCCAAGATTTTTGTCCAGTTATTCAGGAATAGGACCAAGAGGCACTCAAAAGTTCTGGGAGAGTCCCAGAGAGGAGGCAAAAGTTGTACGTTAGGTAAAGGGAAAATTTATGAAAAAAAATTGGAGATAGCTATAACCCAAAAAGTTTTTGGTATTATATGATAGAAACTTTAAACTTAATTTGAATTTATTTCTTTTCCAATATTTATATTTGACCATTGATTCATTATAGAAAGACAGAAATCAATTCCAAGAAGCCTCACATTTTATACTATATTTTTTCTGAGGCCAAAATTTTGCATACTTACATATTTTTTCTTTGCAGCAAGTAATATTGTCACCAACGTCCTGGTAGAGGCATTTTATATGGTTTTAAATCCCATCCAGGCCACTTAACAGCTGTGTTACCTCGACTGTTCATTTTAGTTCCTTCAGTTTCTGTTTTCACATCAAGCAATTAGATTAATAGTTTTCTTAGCAAGGTATTTTAAGAATCAAATGAAAAATACATGTGAAAGCAAAATGTCTAATAGTACCCCATAAATACTAATTCTTTTTCACTTAAAAAGTAAATATACATTCAAAACATAACAAAAACAAACTGGGCATTTTAATGCCCAGTACATTGGCTTGCAAGTAGTTGTAAAAATGTTATTTTTGTATCTGTTATCATCAGCAATCTTTTGAAATAGGCAAAATGAACTTTGCTAGCTCTCAAAAACATTTTCCATGTAACTGCAGATAAAATTTAATTCGTAGTATAGTGTTAGAAGCTTTATATCTCTTGCATTAAAATCTTTTGCATTCTTATTGTCAACAATTTCAGATTCTCACATATTTTTTTACCCAAATATCACTGTAGCCGGTCCT
The DNA here is from genome assembly GCF_017311325.1 of Ursus maritimus. Lineage (NCBI taxonomy): Eukaryota > Metazoa > Chordata > Mammalia > Carnivora > Ursidae > Ursus > Ursus maritimus. Next base: position 39,187,851 of record NW_024426552.1, read on the forward strand.
CTGCAATGCATTTCATATTACTAGTATTAATATTATAAAGTTCAACAGTGAACTTGGAATCCTGTGTTCAAATGCCTTTAAAGGCTCCTCATATTCCATTGAACATATCTGAATGTCCTTTCCCTTTCAGCATGTGACTCCAAAACTCATAACCCTTATTTCCAGATATTCCTATACACACACCTTGTTTGTTGCCGGACTAGGCCGATTTCCCTTTGCAAACATGTCTTGAGCATCCCTACCTTCCTTTGTTTAAGCCAAACTTACTGTATAAACCTAACACCCCCAATCAAAACAAACTGCCTACCTGCTTGTCATCTGTTTGTCGGAATTCTATGCATCCCTCATAATCCAGGTCAAATGTGACGTCCTATAGAAATATTTCCCTCATGATCCTCAGAAAAGAGGATCCTTTTTTTCTCTGCATTTCCATGTAAGACTATATATACGCTCACGTGTGCGTTCCTCTTATGGCGATTATATTCTGTCTTAGTTTTAGTTTATTTCTCCATCTGCCTTTACTCCCTGACTAGATTAAATTAGTCTAATATGTAGGATTTTTGTTTCCATTATCTTTGTCACGTGGAGAATATCTATGATAATGAAATGAATCTCTCGGTCTTTCTTTTGAATAAGGTTCCTGTGACACAGCAATGAGTATTTTTAAATGGGAATGAATTGAGTAGGAGGAAGAAGAATCTGGAAGTGTAGATGGCACACGAGGAACTTGGAAGGGTGGTACTGGGGGTGGAAGGAAGAATAGTTTCTGAGCAAAAACAAGACCACAATGAATGGAAGCATATGTATGTGTAAGAGATAGTGTTTCACGTTCTTAGCTAATGGTGACTGTGCCTTTGGAGGAACAGTGATATATAGAACGGGTGGTCACTTTGAGAAAGAGGAAGAACACTTTGTTTTCAAATGCCAAGACTTGCACTCCAATGTTCTCTTCATAAATGTTCTAGAACGTGCTCTGATAGCACACTTCTGTTCACAGAATTGTGACACCATTCCTTTCCGAACCTTCCTCTCAGTCCTCTCAGGTCTCATGACCTCCTAAATCAATTACAAACTTTATAGTTTATCATTCATGATCTTCTGGCACCTTTCAAAATTCTCTTTGGCTAGTCTATGTCGATATGAAAGGCTCTAGCCAAACTACACTGTTATCATTTTCTATACATTTCTTCATCTTTCCAGTGTCACACTGTTGTCCACACTTTTTGGTCTGAATGGAATACATGTCCACCTAACTGCCTGAAAAGCTACTCATGCGTCAAGGCATAATTGAAATACCCATTCGTTCATGAGGACTTCCAAGATTCCTAATATTATATCACAAACAAAATTTGATTTCTTCATCTTCATACATGCTAAATAATTTTATAGAAATTAACAATTAATAGATAATTATTAACTATTAACTAAATAAGTTAATAAGTTAAATAAATAATTTAATGATTTGTTGAAATTATAACATTCTGTTTTAATATTTATATGCTTTTATATTCTTTATTAGTTTATAAATCTCTGACATTTAAAAATATTGCACATTGAATAAGCCAAAAAATATTCTTAGAATTTATATATAAGTGATAGGGACTGGTTTCATGAGTAAAGTCAGAATAAATTTAGCAAAGTGCAGTCTTGCATTTTTACGTAAAATAATAAAAAAAGTAACTGAACGAGAATTTAGAATGGAGTATGGTAATCAATTGTTGGATTTCACAGTGCTAGGAAAGGTGACCAAGTATTGGGAAAACAGAGGCATGAAGGAAGATGCCTCTTGATTTAACAGTTTGCAATAAAATCAAATAGAACCAAAGAAAACAACTGTTTTACATCAAAAACAAATCTCTCAGCAATTCCAGTTGGTATTTAATTTTGGTTCCCAGAAAAAACCCTTAGCGAGAGCAGGTATCTAAAATTACTGATGGTTGCACATCTCAAATTCTCTGCACAAAGCCCATTGCTAAATTCTTGCTTAGTAAAACCTGAATTCTCCTACCCCCTGGCTATCTATAATTTCTCTGTCAAGCCCAAACTTGGCCACTCTATTCTAGGAAGGAAGTGCATTCAATGGAAATCCGAAATAACTTCATTTTTTCTCTTTTGTCCGAAAATCAAAACAAAACAAAAATAGACCAGGGTATCCATAAATGCATTAAAAGTTAGAATTCAATAAGCAATTAGAGACAAACACATACACAAAACCCAGTAGAAATAACAGTAGTCATTTAAATGTTACATCTCATTAAAATTTTTGGTTTTCTCAGTTAGGTCAGGTTTTATACTCAATATTCCAAATACAGGTTCAATTCACTTCTCACTTATTATTTTTGTATTTTTAAAAAATTTTTTCAAAGATTTTATTTATTTATTTGACAGAGAGAGAGAGAGAGAGAGAGTGCACAAGCAGACAGAGTGGCAGGCAGAAGCAGGCTTCCAGATGAGCAGAGAGCTTGACATGGGGTTTGATCCCAGGACCCTGGGATCATGACCTGAGCTTCAGGCAGACGCTTAACCGACTGAACCACCCAGGCGCCCCTTATTTTTGTATTTAAGATGTTTTCAAATCAGTCCCTCTCATATGTGGTAAGTGATTTGGTATAATAATCTCAAGAAATGATGGAATGTTCTACCATCGTCTCTAACCTTTATAGAGATTACTGTAGCACACACACAACGATTTTATAAATTAAAGATAGTAATGAGGAGAGGACAATTAAACATCATCAGCAAAATGTCAAGTTGATTTTCTTTCCAAGGCATTTAATCCACAAAATAAAAATTTCTATGTTTTAAACTAAATTGTTTTAACCTTTTGTTTCAATGGATAAGCAAACAATAACATTCAGAATTTAAGAATTTATTTAAAAGGCATAATCATACCCAAGCCTGCAATGTATTGCTATGTACAACAGAAAAACAAGAAAAATTATCTGTATGACCTTGCATCACCTAATAGCTCGTACTTCATCAGAGAAATTTCAGTCCTCCCTCTTCTGAACTTTTACACAATAGTTGATGAAACAAGAATAAGTCAGCCCCTTCCATGGACTGTTCAACAACAAAATCCTGTCAGTATTCACTCTGCTGAAGGGCTATAATTAGAACTTGCTGGAAGCAAAATTACAGTGATAAATAATTATATTTTCTCTACTAATAGCGCATGTGGGAATACAATAGAGATAAACACAATGAGAGAGAGAAAGAGAGAGAGAGAAAAAGAGCATTCTTTCTGTCTAACATCTCTGATAAAAGCTGCACCAGAGACAGGCAATAAACTTAGTATGCAAGTAGTAACTCACTCCTGTGAACCCAGAGCTCCTCGGTTTGTCAGTGTCGAGGAAGAAAGAGTCCCTGGCATTCTTGGGAAATCAATGACAGTGCCATGTTAAATGCTCCTTCCTGGGTTATTACAGGTCAGTCCAAGAATCTCTCTAACCTCATTCTCGGTCACTTTGCAATTTTCTCCACCAGTTTTTAGTCTTCCTTGTTGGCGTATCATGATTAAACAAACACCAGAACTGCCAGATAAATACAGGTGGATTAGCTGTGCAAACATAGAAAAAACCTGACCTACAAATGACATGGAATAGAATGTGCTCTTCCATAGAAAAGATGATGGGCAAAAGTTAAATTGACAGTTGTACAGAAATTTTCATTTGCCCAAATTGCCCAGAGGAATAGTATTATGGAAATAGCAGCTTTTTTTTCTTTAAAAGGGATATGACTCCTGCTCACATGGGGTTGCTTTTGACCCACGAACACCCTCAACAAGGAAACACCGCTTGATCTCTGCTGGGTCTATTCAGGACTCTGTCTCATCCTTGCTCTGTCCCCAGAAAGCCTGTCCAACCTCGAGTGTCAGCCAGCTCAGACTCGTCTAGTAGGCATATTGGTAGAGCGAGAGCTCTAGATTCAGGGTGGCCTAACTTCTTGAAGAATCAAAAGCTGAAGCAGCAAGAAAAATAAGTAAATTGCCAGCTATGTGGTTTGAGAGACACAAGTCTCCTTTCAATGTTTGTGTTGGTTGAGAAATATTCGCATGCAGATGTGAGCTGCAGCCTTACCGGAAAATAGTCTATTAATAAGGACTATCTCTGTGTATGATGAGGTAAACCCCAGACAGGCTAATAATACAATTCCATTTGCTTTAACGTGTGTGTGTGTGTGTGTGTGTGTGTGTGTGTGCGCGCGTATTAGGGGAGAGGAGGGTGCAGAAAATGGGACAATGTAATATGAGCTACATCACTAGAAATTTTGTTTGAAACTAAAAGAACACAGTATTTTGTGACCCTCCTGATATACAGAAGGAACTTTCCACGTATCTTCTCTCAAAAGTTGACTCTGGCCTTCAGATACCATTGTAACAGCTCTTTGGGTTCCTTTCCGTGATCTTCACACGTGAAGTTAGGTAGAGTGCTATTTTCTGAGATCCAGTTTCTCCAGCAGCTTCCTTGTGTTAGAATCATTGTCTCTTTGTTTGTTCCACAGGACCCTCTATTCTCTCTATGCACTGGCCCCATATAAGTAGCTACTATTTTTCCAAAACAAAAAACCAAATCTATTTGTTTTAAGTTACTGTCAACCTATTTGGCATTACAGCAATTATTTGATACTTTGGACAAATAGTCTCTGGAAGTTTGAACAAGTTGGGACTTTATGGTTCTTCTTCCACAATCTGGCCACCAGGTGGTATTACACAATGAAAACAAGTATTGGACTCAACGCTGCCCAGAATCTATCAGCACTCGGGTACATAAAATTATTCAGTCTCTGCTTGTAGCACAGGGAAATTTCCTCTCTGTGCCCTCCAGGGCTCCAAGATGGATGGCTCTATTCTGAGGGTTTGGAGCAACCAGCCTTGTCATTTGGTAAGGTGACAGAATCTGCCAAGAATCAAATGATTTGGAGGAACAAGAGAGATCTAGACCTTGACACTTGCATGAAAAATTTAGGCCATTCATGCAGAGGAAGGCCCATGCCACCTCTCTAAATACTTGCCTTAAATACTATCGTTTTACCAGTTACTTCTAGTGTGCCTTAGAGAAGCAGGTCCTGAATTAACGTACTTGGGGCTTATGGAAGTTCTCTTCTGATTCTTTTAGTTTTCTCAGTGATGAAAGAAATGAGGTCATCAAGGGAGAATGAAGATAGAGAAGAAGCATTAGGGGTTCAGGAAAGAGGGATATACAATCTCCTAAGCTAATGGGAAAATGGAGAGATTAGAAAATGAACTTTTATTTCTTTGCAACATTAGGAGCCTATTTGCAATTCTTGGTCATAATTTTAAGGTGATCACTTTAATGGCATTTTTTTTCCTGACACATTCAGCTGCATGGTTGCAGATGTGGAGTAGGCAAAGAATTAGATTTAAGTGGAGTTAGGATTACATTCAATGATTTACGCTGAAGTATTTTTGAAGAAAATACAACACAGAGGCTGTAACATGGTTTGTGACCCAAACCGTGCATTTCTAAAAGCCAGCATGTCTTCTGACCTTTACTGTTACTTGCAATCCAAATTGCGGGTCTCAGAGATCCCAAACTGAACATCTCATTCCCATAACCATGCTGCTTAAAATTGGTCTGTCCTATCAGTCTCTCTCTCTTCCTCTCCCTCCCACTTCTCTTCTCACCCAAAATAGCACTTATTGGTAAAGCAATAATCTATTTTTTTTTGTTATTTGTCATCCTCCTTCTTTGAAATTAAATGTCCAAGACATCAGGGAACGTATATAATTTTTTGTTTGCCATTCCCTTTTTAGTGCCTAACATGTGACTAGCACATAGTAAATACTCAACATGTATTTGTGGAATGAGTGAATGAACAAGTGAATATGAAGAAGTAAATAAATAAAAGAAGAAAACAACCTGGCTATGGTTTGCATCCTACAACTTATTGGTTGTGATGAGCTGGAGAAATTCTGTGTTATTACTGTTACTTGTAACTCAATTATACCCAGCTTCGTGACCTGGGCAGAGATCAGGGCTAAAGCTGGTCCTTCTCTCGTCTCTGTGACTCATCCTCCCTCAACCATTTCCCCAAAGCTTCAAAGAATATTCTACAGCCAGCCAACTATTCATTTGACATGGAGTAATTATCTAAATTATGAAGATTCGTGGAATACAAACTTTACAAACACTAATATATGAATTTACTTTCATTAGAGTTGAGACTTCTGATTTAGCATGGGATGACTTTATAGCTCGGTCCTGCTTCGGCTCCGCCCATAGCAGCTTCGGCAATCTTTCTTAGCTGTTATCCTTGGCAGGGCTCCAAATACAACTCCTGGGTTAAAGCTGCAGATGACTCCTCTAAATTGGCTGCTTCACATGATGGATAACACTCAGGATCTTTGGAACTTCTTTTTATACATCGCTACGTGCACAGACTGCCTTACTTTCATTTGCTAACTTTATTCTCCCCCTTATTCTCTATTTGACTGCCGTCCTTTTGCCTGTCTTTCTGTGGACCTGCTCTGCTTTGCAAGTCTTTAAGAGTCACATCCTCTTACTTCATGCCCTCTGCTCTCTCAGATACTAAGATCTGAGTCTTCAAATATTCTTCATCGAGGACCTGCATTCTCATAATGTTAGCATCAACGAAGCCCAATTTTTCAAAAGTAGGTGTGAGATATTTCTTATCAATTATAAAAATGACGTATTTATCAACATTTTGGGGGAAATATATTCACTAAAAAATTAGGAAACACATTCTGTTTTTCTTTTTTAAAGCTTCAGTATATTTTCTAAACAGTTTTGGGGAAATTTTCTACCTTACTAATAGAAGTACTAAAGCAGATTTTGCTGACAAAATCTTGTGACACTTGGGGGCATTAACGTCAGCAGTATACTGAGACTGCATGCAGGTGGTTTAAGACATAGAACTGGGCAATAGAACAGGTCGCATTTATCTAAGTGGTTTCATCTGAGAGGACAGTAAAATGTGAATTTTCTTCAAATTTCCACTTTCTTCTACGGATTACAGTAAAATTATTTGCCAACATCTACTCAAGAAAGGCTTACTCACACTGTTTCTAGAAGTGAGGTTTGAAGTACACTTTGGCCCAGTTATCCGTCATGATTCAAGCAAAGGAAATTTTAAACCAAACTCAACTAGATAATTGCCTCAAATCTCCATTTCCCTTTGGTATATGAACACAGTCTATAAAATATTTTGGAAGGGATTATTTGCTTCATTTTAGAGCAGTGGATTCCCAGGATGAATTTAGTAAAAATGATTTGTCATCACCATACATTCATAATAAGTAGTTATGCCGGGAGCTTGGCACTACACTCTTAACTTTAAAATTTTGAGGAACTTTTAATTTCTACCTTCAGGGGTGTATCCATTAAAAAAGAGCATAAATGAGAAGTTTTTCAGAATCAGATGGATGATTCAGTAGCAGTAATGATGTCAACAAAGATTTCTAAGGAGGTAAATACCAGACCAGGAGAAGGATACACCTGTGTCACATCTTCATGAGGAAGTTCTTAAAAATATGTCCACAGTAGTTTTTAAGAGTGTGTGAAGCCAACTGTGTTTTGCCTTGTAACTTTCACAATTTAAAATAATTATATTTAAAAAAATGCAAATGAATTTTGCCAAAAACTTTCTTCCCTTAAATCTCAATCCTGTGGGAGTTTCAATGAAATGCACTGCATATGTTTCTGATACATTTTTCATTTATTAAATCATCATAGAGGCCATAATGAAGCGTTGGGTTGTACTTTTCTTAGTCTTTTCAACACAATTTCTAGAAGAAGCAAATATGCATTAAACTATTTGCAGAGCTAAAACTGAGCCCAAACTGCATGGTCTGTATATTAAAGAGTCTTGCAATTTGCCACTTCCTAGGAAGTGAGACAGAGCAGCTGAGGATGCTCCTATTGCTAAATTATTTTCGTTCTGATGGCAGAAAAGGGAAAAGGGCACAGCCTCCTTATATAGTAATCTTCACAAGTTTTATGGGGTTAGGGAAGTAAAAACAAATTTAAGTTAAAGTACCAGAGGAATGGAATTCTGGAAAGATGGCAGAGTAAGAAGCACCAGCAATCAGTTTCTGCACAGACAACCATTACACAGGGTTAGTGATTTAACTATTTGGGAACTCTGGAGTTTGTTGAAGACTTATAAATGCCAGGAAGGCCTAGATGTTAAATTGTGGTTGATGTTGGTTAATTTTAGTGCTTAGATAGTGGCTGTCCACCCCACCCACTCCAGCTCTGTGCGCATGTTCCTACAATAGTTTTCATGCAGCTTCTGGGAGCAGGGATGGGCAACAAGGACTCTGTTCTCCAAATGTCAGGGACCTGTGTTCTGGTTGCTGGTTGCTGCTTCTGATCACAGGGATACAGACACAGAGACAGGCAGCCATTGTTCTGGTATCTCCTTATCTTGTTGCAAGTCCCTCTCCAGCAGAAGTTACTTCCTTGGCACTTTGATCACCTCTTCATTTTTTTTTTTTTTTTTTTTTTTTTTTTTTTTTGCTATTGCCACTTTGGGGAGTCTGACACTAGACACCAGGGCATTCAAAAGAAAGTGTACTTATGGGGAAAATTTAAAAGTCATCACACATACTCAGGGAAAAACACAGGCTCAGAAAAGACTTGGAAAGACCTTAAGCTTACATTTCAGGTTGATTTTCAGCACAGAAACAGCTTATAGCAGTAAACAAAACAAATCAAACAAACAAAAACCAGCAAACCCCGGGTCAGGGGAAGAATTTCACCTCCATCATTGCTACATTATTAGATTTAAATGTCTGTTTTTCAACAACGACAAAAAATAACAAGTATACAAAGAAACAGGACAGTATGGCCAATTCAAAGAAGAAAAAAGTCAACAGAGACTGCCCCTTTGAGAGAACTGACACAGACCCACTAGACAGAGAGCATAAAATCAGCTGTCCTGAAGATGCTCAAAGAACTGAGGAAAGACATGGGAAAAAGTCAGAAAATTGTGTATAAATAAAATGGACACGTCGATAAAGATACAGAAAACCTAGAAAAGAAAAAGAAGAAGAAATTTTGGAGCTTAAAAGTTTAATAACTGAAATAAAGATTCACTAGATACAAAGGCAGATTTGAGCAGAGACAGAAGAAAGAATCAGCAAACTTAAATATAGAACAATTGAAATTATTAAATCTAAGGAGGAAAAAGAAAAAAATAAGATTGAAGAAAAATGGAGAGAGACTAACAGACCTGTAGGACTCCATCAAATATACCAACACACATGCTGTGAGAGTCCCAGAAACACATGGAAGAGAGAAAGAGTCAGAGATAATATACAAAGAAATAATGATTGAAAATTTCCCAAATTTGATGAAAGACATTAATATAAGTATTCAAGATGCTCAGCAAACTCCAAGTAGAATGAACTCAAGAGACCCACACTGACACATGCTATAATCAAAAAGCAAAAAGCCAGAGATAAAGAATCTTGAAAGTAGCAAGAGAAAAGTGACTTATCACAAACGAGATCTGCGATAAGATTTTTAACAGATTTCTCTTCAGGAACTTTGAAGTCCAGCAGGCAGTAGGTCAATATATTCATGTGCTAAAAGAAAAAAAAAAAACAAACCCAAAACTATCAACCAAAAATCCTATATCCAGCAAAACTATCCTCCAAAGGCAAGGGAAAAATTAAGACATTCTCAGATACACAAAAGCTGAGGAGTTCTTTGCCACTAGACCTACCCTGTATGAACTGCCAAAGGGAGTCTTGCAATTTGAAATGAAGGAGCTGTAGACAGTAACTTAAAGTTGTATGAAGAAATAAAGAACACAAAAAAGGTAAATACATGGGCATATAATAATCAGTATTTTTTTTGACTTTGGTTAGTAACTTCACATTTTCTGTTTTACATAATTTAAAACACTAATGCATTAAAATTTATTACTTATGTTTTTAACACATAATGCATAAAAATGTAATTTTGTGACACCAACAACTGAAAAAGTAGTGATGGAGCTATGAAGGAGCAAGGTTTTATATTTTATTACAGTTAAGATGTATAAATTAAAATTAATGTTGTTATAACTTTAGGATTTTAAATGTAATCTCCATGGTAACCAAAAAGTAAATAACTACAGGATATTAAAAAAGGGAAATGAGAAGAGAATTAAAATGTTTAATTACAAAAAAGAAATTAAACACAATCCAATGGTGGAACTCCTTCTTCCCATTTATTTTTTTCTCAGAACACTGGTTTGTATCCAGAACAGGGGTAGGCAAATTTTTCTGTAAGGCCTAAATAATAAGTATGTTAAGACATGTGGGCCATACATGGATATAATTACAAACAAAACAAAACAAAACAAAGTTAAACACAAAAGAAGACAGTAATGGAGGAAATGAGGAACAAAAACTTCAAGCAGAAAACATATAGCATATGAAAAACAAATAGCAAAATGTTCAAAGTAAGTTCCTCCTTGTGAGTAGTTACTTGAAAAGGAAATAAAATCTCCAATCACAAGACAGAAATTGACAGAAAGTATTTTAAAAAATGATTCAACTATATACTGTTTACAAGAGACTCACTTTAGATCCCAAAACGCAAATGGTTAAAAGTGAAAGAAATGAAAAAAAAAAAAAAGATATATCATGAAAACTGTGACCAAAAGATAGCAGAGGTAGCTATGCTAATATCATACAAAAATAGACTTTAAATCAGTAAAGGTGAAAAAGACAAAGAAAGACATTAATAAATATTAAGAAGAGCTTAAACATAACAATTATAAACATTTGCACACCTAAAGCAGATCATCAAGACATATGGAGCAAAATTGACAGACTTGAAGAAATAGACTGTTCTACAATAATAACTGGAGATTTTAATACCTGACTCTCAGTAACGGGTAGAACACCACACAGGAGAAAAGTGAGGAATTAGAGGACTTGGACAACACAATAAACCCAGTAGATCTAACAGATATGTACAACACACTACTGAACAACAGAATTACATTTCTTCTCAAATACACAGGGGGCATTTTCTAGGATAAATCATATAGAAAGCCACAAATTAAGTGTCAGTAGATTTAAAAAAGATAATTATCATACAAAATATCCTATCAGACTACAAGGGGATGAAGTCAGAAATTAAAAACAGAAAACTGGAAAATTCATAATTTTTTGGAAATTAAAACACTCTTAAACAATGAATGGATCAAAGAAGAAACCATGAGAGAAATTGGGAAATACTTAGGGACAAATGAAAATAAAAATACAATGTACTAAAACTTAAAGAATAGAATGAAATTTACAGAGGAAATGCATAGCTTTAAATGCTCACGTTACAAAAGGAAGAAAGAGCTGAAATCAACAACCTATTTTTAAACTTAAGAATCTAGGAAAAGGAGAAAAACTAAGCCCAAAGTTGGCAGAAGGAAGAAAATAATAAAGATTACAGCAGAGATAAATGAGAAAGAATAGAAAAACAACAGAGAAAAATCAATCAAACCAAAAGTTGGTCCTTAAAAATATCAACAAAACTGACCAAAATGTAGCTAGATTGATTAAGGAAGAAAAAGAAGACTCAAATTTTAAAGTAAGAAATGAATGTTGGGACAATAATACCAATTCTACAGAAATAAAATGGATAAGACACTACTATGAACAATTGTACACCAACAAATTGGATGATTTAGATGAAATGGACAACTGCTTAAAAACAAAATACTTATCAGAACTAAATCATGAAGAAATAGAAAATTTGAATAGACCTATAATCAGTAAAGAAACTGAATCAGTAATCAATAATATCCTGTTAAACAATAGAGCTCTGGACCTGACGGCTTCACTGTGAGTTGTACTAAACATTTAAAAAAGCACTAAAACCAATTCATCCTAAACTTCTCAAAAAAAAAAAAAAAATGAAGTGCAGGAAACACATCTTAACTCATTCTATGAGACCTGCATTATTTTAATATTAAAGTCAGACAGGCACTATAAGGAACTTACAGAACATTATCCTTATGAACATTGATGAAAAAATGCTCAACAGAATACTAGCAAATGGAATTCATCAGCATATTAAAAGATAATATACTGCATCCAAGTGGAATTATTCCTGGAATGCAAAGATAGTTCAATATATAAAAATTGATCAATGTAATACACCACATTAACATAGTGAAGGGAGAAAACCCCTACTGATTATGTCAGCACTTTTAGCACTTGACAAAATTCAAAACTCTTTCATGATAAAAACACCCAGCAAACTAGGAAACAATTTTGAAAAAGAGAAACAGAGCTGGAGGCATCATACTTCCTTATTCCAAAACTTACTACAAAGCTACAGTTATCAAAACAGTGTCATACTGGAATACAGATATATTGAACAATAGAATAGAATAGAGAGCCCATAAATAAACCCTTGCATATATGGCCAAATGATTAATGATAAGGGGGACAAGACCATTCAATGAGGAAAGGGCCGCCTTTTCAACAACTGGTGGAAACTGGATTCTACATGCAAAAGAATGACATTAGACCTTTACTTAACACTATATACAAAAATTAACTAAAATGGATCAAAGACCTAACTGTAAGACCTAAAACTATAAAACCCCTAGAAGTAAAGACAGGGCAAAATCTTTACGTTGGACCTAGTAATGATTCCTTAGATATGACCCTAAAGATACAAGCAATATAAGAATAAACAGACAAATTGGATTTCACGAACACTGAAAAAAATTGCGCATAAAAAGACACGATCAATAGAAAAAAGCAATCTGCAAAATAAGATAAAATACTTGCAAATCACATATCTAATAACACACTAATATCTAGAATATAGAGAACTCCTAAAACTCAACAACAACAACAACAAAAGCAACCAGCGTAAAAGATAAGCAAAGAACTTGAATAGAAATTTATGCAAAGAAAATGTACAAATGATCAATAAGCATATAAAAAGATGCTCAGCATCTCTAATCTTTAGGGAAAGGCAAATCAAAGTCACAATGAGATATCACTTCACACCTGTTAGGATAGCTACTCTTCAAAAGCAGAAAATAATAAGTGTTAGCAAGGATGTGGAAAGATTGGGACCTTGTGCACCATTGCTGTGTAAAATGGTGCAACTGCTGTGGAAAACAATATAGAGATTCCTCACAAAATTAGAAGTAGAATTACCATATGATCCAGTAATCCCATTTCTGGGTATACACACACAAAAACTTAAAGTGGGGTCTTGAGGACATGTACTACCACGTTGATGCAACAACTAAATAGTTATTGTGGAGTAGCTAAAATGCAGAAGCGACACTATGTACGTCAACAGATGAATGGGTAACATTTGGTATGTACATATAATGCAGTATCATTCAGTCTTAAAAAGGAAGGAAATTCTCACCTATGGTACAACATGGATAAAACTTGAGGACATTATGCTAAGTGAAATAAATCACACACACACACAAATATGTTATCTACTTTTACGAAGTACTAGAGTAGTCAAAATCATAGAGGTAGAAAGTAGAATGGTCATTGTCAGGGGCCGGGGAAAGGGGAAAATGGGGAGTTGTTTTTTCATGGATTTAGAGTTTCGGTTTTGCAAGATGGCAAGAGTCCTGGAGATGGATGGTGGTAATGGTTGCACAACAATATAAATGTACTTAATAACACTGAATGGTCCATTTAAAATATTTACTATGATAAATTGTACATAATGAGTATTTTATCACAACAGAAAGTTGAAAAAAAAAAGGAGTCAGAGGAAAACAAACATCCCTTTTAAGTCATTATGCTCTAAGGTGTGATCAAAATTTTTACATTAATGTTATTTTGATATTTAAGTTGATATTTCACATAAACTTTAGCTACCGTTACACTGTTTGTATGATATTTTTGTATAAAATTAGCCCTACTGCCCTACCTCCCTCTATACTTCAAATATTAACATATTAGCATAAACACAGCATTTTCTCAAGTATTTTCATTGAAGTTGCCTCAGGAGTTATATGTAACTTGATATTGGAATCAGACATCCACATTATATACATGATTATTATGTAATAAAATCAGATGCCTCATCCACAGTAAAAAAAAGTTAAAAGACAAGTTGCAATGATAACGGGAACTTGTATGATAAATGAATAACACCAGCATTTATGTAATATGTTCAGGTACTATTTAAATTTATTATTTCAGTTAATACCTTTAATATATCTTTTTTTAAAGATTTGTTTATTTATTTTTTTTAAGATTTTTTATTTATTTATTTGACAGAGAGAGAGACAGCCAGTGAGAGAGGGAACACAAGCAGGGGGAGTGGGAGAAGAAGAAGCAGTCTCCCAGTGGAGCAGGGAGCCCGATGTGGGGCTCGATCCCAGGACCCTGGGATCATGACCTGAGCCGAAGGCAGATGCTTAACGACTGAGCCACCCAGGTGCCCCAAGATTTGTTTATTTATGAAAGAGAGAGAGAGCGCAAGCATGTGAATAAGTGGGGGAGGAGCAGAGGGAGAGAATCTTCGAGCAGACTCCTTGTTGAGTGTGAGCCCAATAGGAGGCTTGATCTCATGACCAATGAGATCATGACCTGAGCTGAAACCAAGAATCACATGCTTAACCGACTGAGCCATCCAGGTGCCCCACCCTTAATATATCTTATCTCCAGTTATTTAAGAAACATTTTACGTATTTTAACAATGAACCAGTTCAGTAAGTGTATTATAAATATTGCAAATTCATTCCTTACTTAGCTGCCTGAAAAGTCACTTTCCTTAGGTATCCTTATGTTCATCCCATTCCAGCCGCACTGGTGATTTTAGGTTTCTTAAAAACAAACAAACAAACAAAAACAAACACATTTTGTTTGGTCACTTCTGAGCTATTGGCCTTGCTTTTATTCTGCCTAGAATGTCCTACATTTAGGTCTAGACAGGGTCACTCCCTCCCTTTATTAATCTCTGCTTAAATATCATCTCTTCAGTGAGCTCTTTCCTGATCAACTTATAAAAAGGACTTCTTTTCTACCTGACCACTCACCAGTTCCATAACCTCTTCGATTTTTATTCGTAGATAAAAATATTCTAAGTGAAAGATATTAATCTGCTTACTCTTTAGTACCTATCTCCCAAGTAGACTATGCAGAAAGCCCCTTAAGGGCAGGAGCTACTTTCTGCATACCCCCATATCTCATGCAGAGGGAAGAGCAGGGGCTTATAATGATTTATTAAATAGATGGATGAATCACAGAATACACCGAAATGGTAGGGGGCTTTCTCTGCCAGCTGTTAATATTTCTAAGAAAGTGGCCCTTTCTGACTACGAGGGCTTTTCTTTCATAAATACAAGACATCAGGAATATATATTTAATAGAAGAAAGAGTCAGGTGAAAGGATGCTTTTTCCAAAAGTATAATATCTTCAAGTTGAAGTGAGGGTTACATTTGCAGTGACTGACGAAGTTACAGATGGAGCCTTTGCATAAGACAGTGAATGAAACAGAACCAACTGCAATAAGCTAGCTCATTTGCACTTTGTTGTTTTCATAAAACATACCCATCAATCAACTGAAACCAGCTGCTCAATTTTCAGAAACTATGGGTGAAATTCTTCACTGAAAAGGATAATAAACTCAAGACTAAAATACATGTGAGACTCTAATTCAGAATTGCCCTTCTAAGCTTTTATTAAACTAGCACAGAATACAAAAAAAATTAATTTTACTTTTGAATTTGTCCAGGGCTTTAATAACCTTCATGGGTCAAAGAAAAAGAAATCTTGTTTTTCTGAAGCTCTCATATTCTGCTTCTGATAAATGGATACAGTTGAGGCAGTCTTGAAGGGATTTTTTTTTTTCAATTTAAAAATACAGTTCTAATCACAAGAATACACTTCAATTACTGCTCACCCATTGACTCAATTCATGCCTGACTGTAAACTACGTGATACACAAACCCGTATCCCAATCAGGCTTAGTTTTCTCACCACTCTTTAAATGCATGCCAACCACTTCTGTTTTTTTAGTGTGGCTTTTCGTCACATTTTTAATCCTTCAGGGATTTAGGATTTTCAAAATAATTTTCAATGACCAATTATCATACTCATAACAACCAGTTTTCCCTTTGTGGGACTTAGAAAATTTCTGGCCAACTTTGTAAGTGATGTTTGATCTGTGCTTTAGCTCCAGGTTTCTCCGATGTGAACTGATTTTCTTATCCCCAAGTTGTGAGACTAGAAACTACAGTGTCAGTTCCATGCTTTGCTCTTATTTATATGGTGTGATAAATGCATCTGAAAAAAGTGCATTCAGAAACAAAAGACTCCATTTCTTCACGCCAGACTTGGATTAGCTATACATTAGCCACTTTCCCTGTCTTAGATCAATCCTTACTATCAGAACACAGTTTATTTAGTAGCACTAATGGGACATCTAGATCTGCTTTTTTTCTTGAACTAAATCACTCTGCAAGGTCGATAGTCCCTGACTCTATAACTGGACCCATTATGTTAATTTTAATGGTTAGCCTGCAGATTCTCTGTCTAAAAACTCTGTTCTAGGAATGAGCTTGGTTTTAGAAGTAAATGACTCCGGCAGAGTGGTCCTGAACTCTTTCTGTAAGACTTGATCTGAAACGACAGTGCAAAGCTAAGCCTTTGCAACATAATGCCTTAGCATTATATTTGGGATTATATTAAGTATATTAGTTGAGCACCTACAATGTGACAAAATGTTTGAGTTACAAAATAAATCATGTCTTCCTTGCATTCAAAGTTCAAATCTGAAAGGAAAGATAGACGTAACAGCAATAAATAAAAAGACAATAAATGAAGGGCACACACGCAAACATAAACGAACATTACCGAGGATGTGCCATCAAGCACGAGCAGGACTACATCATATAAAATTGGATGAATAATCCACTCGGGGGAAGAGAGTGAAAAAAAGGTGTGACTATATGAATGTACGTGGAATGTCTGACGAATAGAAAATGGTCCATCTGGGGCTCTTGGATGGCTCAGTCGGTTAAGCGTCCGGCTCTTAGTTTGGGCTGAGGTCATGATCTCAGGGTGCTGAAATCCAGCCCAGAATTGGGCTCTGTGTTCAGCGGGGAGTCTGTTTGGGATTCTCTCTCTCCCACTCCCTCGGCCCCTTCCTTACTTGCTCTCTCTCTCTCATAAATAAGTAAATAAATAAATCTTAAAAAAAGGAAAAAGAAAATGGTCCATCTGATCTGGTTGGTCTGCAAACGATATTCAAAGATTTTGAGGGTCAATGAGCCTGGCTATCAATGTGCATGCATGCGAAGAAGCCAGATAGCTTATAGATTAGGCCAGTGGCTCTTAAACACTGATGTCCTTTAGAAATACCAGGAAGCTTGTTAAATGTATTTTCAGGTCAGTCCAAAAAGTTTCTGGTTCAGTATGTTTGGGATGGGCTGAGAATTCTGCATATTTAGCAAGCACCTCAGGAGATTTTGATTCAGAATACCACCCTTAGACCAGGTCGAGTGGGGTTCCTGCTACAGGCACTCACCCAAGGGGCTCGCATGCTTTGGAGTGTCTTTCTCAAAACTTCCCAAGCTCGCCTGCAGTGCCTGGGATCAGCGGTGCTAGCAGTATGCACACACTGGGACGCACATGGGCTTTGGTCCCACTCACTCCCTTTCGGGATCCTCTTCAATCCCCTACCACTGTCATGGGTTCAACACATTCCCCAAGGAGTTCAAGGGTTTGTACCTATGGGCTTGTTTCATGGCCCCAGTATTTCTTCCAACCAGTCACGTGAGATTGGGCTGCTACATTAGAGCTGGCACACTGATGCAAGGTGACTCTTACTCACACTGGACACACTACAAGGTTAGACCTCCAGCCTATTAACAGCGCTGACACTTGGACTGTTTTTTTTGTTTGTTTGTTTTTAAGATTTTATTTATTTATTTGACAGAGAGAGCACAAGCAGGGGTAGCAGCAGTCAGAGGGAGAGGGAGAAGCAAGCTCCCCGCTGAGCAAGGAGCTTGATGTGGGGCTCAATCCCGGGACCCTGAGCCGAAGGCAGACGCTTAACGTACTGAGCCACCCAGGAGCCCCGACACTTGGATTTTGAGCCATGCATATGCCCGTGTGTCAGCTCTTGCCCTTCTGTTCACCCTTGCTTATCTATGTTCTGACCTCCACCGTAGTGCCCCCACTGCTCTGAAGCACCTGAATGTGGCAGGGTTTGTGGCAGGCATCCTGTATATTGTTCACACCTGAAATCCAAGGCAGTTTGCCCCTCTCCTCTGCCCCTTTTGTGCCAGGAGTCAGAAGATATTCACAGGTAGCCACCTATTGCTCCAGCATGCCGATGAGCCATTCTGATTGACATCCTTTCTTATCTGATTTGTGGTCACTCCTGCCTCCTAGGGCAGTCTGAAGCCATGCCAGGTGAGGGATGGAAACTTAATTCAGTTAAACAAATATTTGTTGAGTGCCTACTAGGGTCCAGACATGATGCAAGGTTTGGGAATAGAAGGCTCAATTAAGGGGGCACCTGGGTAGCGCAGTTGTTAAGCGTCTGCCTTCGGCTCAGGGCATGATCCCGGCGTTCCGGGATCGAGTCCCACATCGGGCTCCTCCGCTGGGAGCCTGCTTCTTCCTCTCCCACTCCCCTGCTGTGTTCCCTCTCTCGCTGGCTGTCTCTCTGTCACATAAATAAATAAAATCTTTAAAAAAAAAAAAAAGAAGAAGAAGGCTCAATCAAGTCATGACCCCTACTCTTAAGGAAACCACAGCTTGTGAGGGATGGACACATAAGATAAATGAATAAAAGTTACTGTGGTAAATTCTATAATAGTAAGAAGCATGAATCACCACAGGAACATAAAAGAATAAGCAGTTAAATTGCCCAGACTTGATTTAAATCAAACCGGAATATGGTTTTGGGTGAGTATTCATTCATTCAAGCAGTAAGTACTTTGGGCGTGCTTGCGCTGTGCTGGATAGTATAGCCAGTCACTGAGGATGGAGATAATTGTCGAAGAATAGCATGAATGATATTCATGTTACAAACGGAAACAAGTTGAATAATAAATGAACCTTACTTAGGCTGTGGTCTTTCTCTGGCATATCCTCCTCATCTGTTGAGAGCAATAATTTTTGTAAGGATTGTTGAATAAATGAAAGGATAATGCGATGTTTCTGAATTTTTTTTAAAAAAATCAGCATTTATCTCAAGCCCTTGCTGGGGAAAGATCACTTATTAGAACCTTTCCTTGGGTTACACTCTCCCTTATTACAGCCTATACTCAGCAAGTTCATTAAGAATTGTACCGGTTGACTGATAAGTTCCTTGGCAAAGCTTTAAAAGCTGCAAATAATCTTAATTATGAGAATCCAATTAAGTTACTATCCATGTATATAAGTTCCTTTGTATATTTTGTCATCATATTTAATAACAAGTCTCTTCATTCAATGCTAACAGTGGAATGTCTTTATGCTTGAACTCAGTGAGCTATTGGCCTGTGTACCAGCCTCATCTCATCATTAGAAGGAGTAATTCATTTTACTAATATGTAATTCCCTGTAATGTATCATGTTAGACACCTGAAATAATGCACTCTGAAAATGGCAGCAATTCTTTTTATTACTGCCAACATTTTATTCAGCAGCTGTAGAAGTATCCCCAAAACTTAACATCACAATTACAAGAGGTTAATTAATATTATCATAAGATTTGGGGGGAAATTTATTAGTCTAATTTGCATAGCTTACTCAATGAGATCTGAGTGTTTGAAAGTCATGACTCACGTGGGTGACTAATTTAGTCTAGAGAACAGTTGATATGAGATGAAAATTTTAATTGCATTGAATTTAGAAACTTTTTCTTAAATAGCCTTTGAAGCATTTGACTGGCGATGAATTGTGTTACAAAAGAGTGGACCTTTCATTCCATTTCAACCCTGCGGGATAGCAAAAACATGGTGGCCAAAATATTTATGATGTCATTTCTTCAAGCCAATAAAATACAGGATCAGTTAAGAATGGTTAACAATTAAATCTTTCTGAAATGACCAATTACCACTTTTTAAACCTATGTATTCTGATAGTGACTTTCTTTGTTTTTCCACATGTATCTCATACATGTCAAATATTTTATACTTCAAGTTTCATACAACTTTATATTATACTGCCACTTTATAAAAAGATTGCACTAGCTTGGATTTGGGACGTCTTTTGGCTTCCTCTCTCAACGAAGTTTTAATTAAAATTGTTTCTAAAAGAAATGGTTACATGAATGCTGTCTTTCTTTTTTTTTTTTTAAGATATTATATATTTATTTATTTGACAAAAAGAGAGAGACAGCCAGCGAGAGAGGGAACACAAGCAGGGTGAGTGGGAGAGGAAGAAACAGTCTCCCAGCGGAGCAGGGAGCCCAATGCGGGGCTCAATCCCAGAACACTGGGATCATGCCCTGAGCCAAAGGCAGACGCTTAAGGACTGAGACACCCAGGCTGTCTTTCAACTTCAGCTTTAAGTGAGTGGTTACTGACAAGTATAGGGATTTAACACAAAAGAATTCTGATTGTATTTAAATTATAACCTTCAGGTATTCGCTATGGAGAGTAAAAAACTGAATTATTTAATCCAGAACACCTTAAGGCAAAAGTTTTCACACCTGAAAACATATAAGAATCAGGTAGTGGACCTAATATAATAGAGATTTCTAGGCCCTCAAAGACTGATCTCTTTAGTATGGAAGAAGATACTAATGATTCTGAGCCATAATGTAGACACATTGTTCTACAGAAAGGAGACAATGAATAGAACCTAAAATTACAATGTCTCTTTATATCTGGTGGTAAATTTTCCCCATGATTATCTTTATATCAGTTTCATTAGTCTCACTAAATTCTGGATCATTGATCACCAAAGTGGGGTGCAGGCAATCAAGGACAAAACAGATGATAGAATTGGAATGTAGGAAATGTATTAGAGAAGAACTTGATATTACTTTTTCATTTGTCCTTTTTCTTTTCTACTTTTTGACTATGTTTTATAATGCACACGATATATAAATAAAATCATAAGCTATGATATTTGTAAATAAACAAATACATTAAAAGTGCATACTCAAAACTTCTACTGATGTTGAGAACAGTTTCAAAGGTTTGGAAATTGTCACTGTAGCTTATACCAGTCTAAATTATGCTTCCTAATAAACAACACACAAATTCTGATCCTTAACACCACAAAGTGCTATTTTTGTGTTACACGATGTCTGCTGTGGGTCTGGTGACCCTCTGAGGCAACTGTACTCCATGTAGTGAATCGATGGGGGAGGGTCAGCATTCTGTAACTACTTCATCTTAAGCACATGGTCTCCTAGGTCTGGGCGGTAGGAAAAGAGAAAGGAGAGAATTGTGCACAAGATCTTTATCATTTATCGGCAAAACAAAGCCCATGTTATGCCTAATTTTGAGGCAGTGAGGCCACGCAATCCTCCCATGTATGAGAAATATTGGTAAGCAAATCAAATATCTACCACACAATTTAAACACAGATCTAAACTATAATACAGTTATTCAGTTCAAATATATTATAAATGTATACACACATATTCACATACGTGTACACATGTATCAATGCTGATCATAGAAAAATATATGTTTATATTATAGTGAAAAATTAGTATGTTCATCTTTTAATTAATATACCATATTATAAGATTATAGCCTATAAGTTAGAGTAGCCTAAATTTCTGCTAGTCTATATTTGTTTTTATTTGAAAATCATCTTTTCATATAGCATATCAAATTATTAAATGCAAAGGAGATAAAAATATTCCCCTCCAGCCTATCTGACATTATGTCAAAGCAGTTGAAAACTATTCATCTTCCACACCATGATCATATTATATTAGAAGCTAGAATTAAGTTAGAAGAGAGGAAAGTTGATTATAAGAAAACTTGGAATTTTGGCATCCCTATTCTATAGAAGCAACTGAGGTATTTAAATTAGTATTTTTTTAAAATACAGACAATTTACTGGTTTCTATGCCAAATTCCATCAGTTTAAAGGGACTTGGCTTTTCACAGCCAAGTTTTAAGCATGAGGAAATTGTAAATGAAATCACATTGTGTCCTCTGATCTTGGAGGTGACAACTTTTGCTACATAACTGGGTAGGAGATTGATCTCATTCTTTGGTTTTCTGTTTTTTGATGAAGAATTTAAATTTGCTATATTTTAACCAAAAGTTAAAAAATATACTGCAGAGGCTTGGTGAAAGAGCAATGCTTCATAACTATATGATAGCTTCATCAACAAATAAGAGTCTGCTTCCTGCAGTGAAGCCACAAATATGTTGAAAGGCCCTAGCTTTCTGCAGGATGTACAAAGATCTCTGTTCGAGTCACTTTTGGACCATTTTCCTTCTTTGTGGTGACAGTGGTTGTCTGGCTGTGTGGGTGTACATTTAAAGCACATCTCACAGATTTTTTAATAATGCATTCTTAGGGAGAAAGGGAGAACAATTTTTTCCTATGCTATAAGCACTTAAAGCACTTCCCTGATGACTTATCAGTTTTGTTTTTGTTTTTGTTTGACAATTCAAGATTGATTAAATAGGGGCATAAAGAGGAGTTTTGAAAGAAAGTAGACAGAAATAGCTGAAATTTTTTGTTGTTATCAAGCTCATTTTATACTCATTTTTTTTGGTCAGTGCTATACAATCTGTAATGGCAAAGCTAAGATCCCAACTGGAATTATTCATAGTGAGTTAAACAAGCCACACTCATATATCTCGAAGGCCTTCCATTTGGCGATAATAGGTCCATAACATTTACTTGTTCATTCATTCCTCCAAATTCCACTTGATATCATCAGTGATAATATGTTTCCATCTCTAAGTAATTATCATCCAAGAAAAAAGAAAAAAAAAGAGATTCTTCTAGGTCAGACTTTCTAGAGGGCAAGTATCTTGAGTATTGTCATGACCTAGTTATACTGATTATATGATTTGATGATGACTTCAGCGAATTTTCCCTGGAGAGTTTCCTTCTGATCTGCATCTTTCATAGCAATTTAGGTCTGTATGAGAGCAAACAAACCTGGTCCATTTCTATTCTTTTTTTTATTTTAGAAGCAAGTTTCACATTCTTCAGTAAAATCATCTAGAGGTTAACATCAATATATTATGAGCTGTTTTCTAAGGTTACCTTGCCATATGTCTAAGATAGATTTTTAAATGAATCAATGTGTTCTTTTAAATCTCCTTAAGCTTATCATGAAATTTTGATATGTTTTCTCAACTAGTAAATCTGAAATTCACCTATTTACCTCTAGGCTGGATTATAATTTAGGTATAATGAGAGCTGTATTAATTTCTTAAACACATAAGATTTCATAGATAAAATCAAAGGTTTTATTGAAATTACTTTTCCTGTCCCTAGACTCTTAAATTTTATATTCTGTGATTTTTAAAACAGATAATTCTTTTGTCATCCTTAGGGAACTTTCTTGACTATAGATCTTTATTTTTAGGAAGGTTATTCCTCATTAATGGTCTAAATTACTCAAATTCAAATATGCCATTATTTTGCACCTTTTACCAAATACTAAGTAATAAATAAACTTTAGGATCCTAATTTTAGGAGGTTAACTCCGTATAGATCTTTCCTCATCTCCAAGCAAAATAATTATAATTTCTTAATTTCATTACTTAGGTGATCAACAAAATGCTTTTTCATGCCATTTTCAGTTTTTATGATTTCTTCTTAACTTGTAAATTTCAGTCCTGAGTGACAGCTAGGATAAAAGCAATGACTTCACGGTGAGTATTCGGCTGCAGTACTCCAACACTCCTTCTACATGGCCTTCAGGTCACTCGTTTTTAAATATTATCTTCCCCTGCCATTTCACCTCCAGGGAAAATCTAACAAAAGGAACAGGCAATAGTTTGCTCACCGTCTTAGAAAGCTTTCCTAACATATGGAGAAAATGTATAATGAAATTGATCCTTGGGATGAAAGACCAAGGCTATGCTCTCACAAAAACCTTGTACTCAACCGGTAAATGTGCGGATGTGTAAATGGCAGAAGTGCGTTCAGGTTTAGGAAGTTCCTTGATTCTGGAGGTTGTCTGAATACAAGGTGTTGTTTCCAGAGTCCTTAGCAAGGTTTTCTTTCCTAAGAGCCTTCACGAGGAGGGGCGCTAGCAGCCTGCAGCACAAAGCTGACAGAACCGACCCCTTCTGACTCCGGCCGGCGGCTGGAACCGGCTTAGCCCAGGCTTATTGAGTATCTACTACGTGTCAAGCATTTCTACACCTTATCTCACCTAATGCTCACATCAGCCCTGAACAATATATCATGATAATTCTAAATTCACACATTAGGCAATAAAAGTTTAGAGGCGTTGCATGATTCAAGGTCACACGGCCAGCCCATGGCAGAGTCAGAATTCAAGCCCCGGGACTATCTGACTGCAAAGTCCGTATCTTTACTTTTTATCTTCTATTGCCTGTGCTTTGTGAATACTTCCAGGGTCATGCCAAGTTTGTACCCCTTGTGATCCCCTCCCCCAATCAGACCAAGTGACAATTCCCCAGAATTTATTATTAAGCATCTCTATTTGTGAAATTTCAGCATGTTTTAAATTGAAGACAAAGAACTTTGTATACAAATGAACTAAATGATTTTTTTAATCCCTCAAACTGTAAATTAACACAAATTTAAACGGCAAATATCAAGTACTGAAATAAAACACCTGAAATGCAAGTATGCTAAACTTTAGTCTCTTTACTGGAACAAACAATAATGAGAAACATAAAGTAATTATGGATCACAGGGAACATTGTATCTCCTGCCCTCACCAGGTCTACTTTAACTAGGTAGAACAGATCATGATCAGATTAAAATATTCTGCTTTCAGTAAGCATTTGTACTTATAAATATACTGCAGGGTTAATGTTTTGAAGCCACTACTGTCATAGACAAAACACCTAATGTTTTCAAGATTGTATCTTGATATTTTAAGCTAGACCCAAAGCAGCAGTAAACCTATATGAAGTTGTAGAAATTATCCAGATCTTTCCATGCTGTGTGCTTTAATAACCCGGGGTTATTGCAAAGCTGTCCAGTTAATTCCAAAGGAGCCACTACCGTAAATTTAAATGGGGAATAATTATCTTACAAGAAAGGAGATGGAGAATAACCCTCTATTTCCAAAGGGCAATGTTATTCTCTTAAAATTTGTATGGCTTTAAAAAATAGTTTAGTTTCATTTGACGAAATTTCACTAATTGACCAGTAAACAAAAGTGCAAAAGTAGGTTCAAATAACTTTATAATGTTGAACAATAAGTGAGATCACAACATATTTCTCCTTGGCTGCCAACTTTTTCTTTCTTTTAGGAGTACAATCCAGTTCCCAGATAAAGTGTTCTGGCTTTTCTTTGAAAACTACTTATTTGCTTCTTGACTACAATCATGTGCTTTCAATTTATTTTGCATTTTACCACTTACTTTCTACAGCATTCTTTTATGGATGAACGACTGCCTGGCAAAATAGAAACTGAACCACAGTATGTAATTAAGTTCTTTGCACAATGGAAGTTAGTCATCGACACAATTAAACCACTGGCTTCAGAATCCAGCACCGAAGGAATGAACGGTATAACCAAAGAGCATTCGTTCCAATAAGATTTTCCTAAATTGTAGGATTGAAGAGATCTGCCTGCTTTTTTTGGTGTCCCAACAAAAATCCAAAATAAATTCTCTTTCCAAATCTGAAAAGAATTCATGTCAGATGATATCTTGTTTCTTCCATATTCATTTTTTTGCAGTTTTTTCATTGGTTCACTTCAAAATATTGGTGACAAGATAAAATAATTTAGAGATATTGTTTTTCAAACCCTGCAAAAAGAAGACTTAAAACATAAAATCTACTTTTTTTAACAAAGAGTAATTTAATAATATTTTGTTATTTCAAAATAATGCATAATGTAATAAGTGCAATGAAATATAATATGCGATAGTCAAATATAGTTTAATGTTTCACTTCTTTAAATAAAAGTAACACTTAGTTTTTTTTTTTAAAGATTTTATTTATTTCACAGAGATAGAGACAGCCAGTGAGAGAGGGAACACAGCAGGGGGAGTGGGAGAGGAAGAAGCAGGCTTCCAGTGGAGGAGCCCGATGTGGGGCTCGATCCCATAACGCTGGGATCATGCCCTGAGCCGAAGGCAGATGCTTAACGACTGAGCCACCCAGGCACCCCAACACTTAGTTTTTTTAATCACTTTTAGTTTTGGGGCGCCTGGGTGGCTCAGTCAGTTAAGCGTCTGCCTTCGGGTCAGGTCATGATCCCAGGGTCCTGGGATCAATGGGGATGTCAGGTCTGGCTCTCTGCTCAGCAGGAAGCCTGCTTCTCCCTCTCCCTCTGCCTGACACTCCCCTTGCTTGTGTTCCCCTCTCTCTCTGTCAAGTAAATAAATTTTAAAAAACTAAACACATTTAGTTTTAGTTAGAAATTATTTATTTAGGAATGCTCTAGAGCTTTTCTAACTTCTGACACAAAATTCAATTTCAAGTTGATGGTCAAACATGTATCTAGATTTAAAAAATATAATGGAAAGCCATTAAGTGGCTGTTAAGTGTACTGGAAGAAACAAGGGAACTATTAGTAGGTCTGGTTTGGTTTTGAAATTTTTGTTTTTCAAAGTGAGATATGAGAGTAAAAATCTTGGAGAGGAAACAATACAAGGTCCATTAATCAATTAATAAAATATTTCTAATTATCCCTTGCCCTATGATCACATTACTGGTTATTTCACATTAATAAGTTCCAGTTGAAGCATCTATCAATTCAGATAAAAGTATAAAACGTAGAGTCATGCATTTAAATAGATGCCAGAAAGTTGTGATAATATTCGGTATTTCAGTGACTCACTTGTTGTTGATATTGATACAGTGTCTAAAGGCTTGTATGTAAACAAGACTGAGTCTTACATGGTCTTACTGCTTGTAAATTACCCAGAAAATTCCTCGTTTGGTATTTTTGCTGTAAAGTTTTCATTGTAATAACTAGCATATATAGACTTGACCACAATCAGATATATAAAAACGTAAATATCAAGAGAACTTCAAGGTATGCTGCAATTAGTATTTCTGTTATGATTTTTGAAGAGGCATTTGCTTTTCTTTTGATGGAGGATCATAAGTATTTTCTGGTTGATAGCAATTGAGTGTGACTACTTGAGTTACCCCTATAACCATTAGAGCATTTTATGAAATTGGAATTTGGGACTGGGGGAGGATACCCATGAAGTTGCAGGAAGAAAAAAAGAGGAACTAAGGAAACACTGTAAGCACAAAATGGTTTTGAAATTTTTGTTTTCAGATTGCCTATGATCACACTGCATCTACCCCTCACTGGAATGCACCCTCCTTAGCTTTTACTTTAGGACATTAAAATCCTCTTTCCTCTTCCTCGAATGTTGCTATCCCGTCATAGTAAATTGCTCAGTGTTTTGCTATCGCTACTCTCTCCAAGGAATTTATCTGTTAATGCATTGGTGAATACCTGCAGATTAGTAAATTGCCTCTTTGGAGAGAGGAGGGAAGGCATTCTGTCTTTTAACATGGAGAGCTCTCAGAAATGTGAGAACTTTCAGGCCTTGAGTGTTCTTGTTGGAGAATGTTTCGACACAGACTTTTCCTTTTGCACATGGGAGGCAGGCAGCCTCTTACTTGATCTAAAGCAAGGGAAAGGCAACATCTGGCTTCAGGGTTGATATTACTCAGACCATCATCTAATTTGGTTTAAATAAGGCCGGAGTAATCTGAGTCACTGAAGAATAGAGTGGAAGATATAATTAACTATCCCATGATCAAGTTAGAGAGTGACACAAGTGGGTTGTAAGAGAGAACAGGGATTAAAAAATAAAATCTGCATTGGATAAAACATTGGCAGAGTGGAATGTATTGGTTTTATTGCTCAAAAAAATTTCCAAAGTATTAGTTGAAGAATGAGATGGGATGGTTGCAAAGAGTGTTCATGAAGAGGCATCAGCAGGATGTCCAGGCTTGTGGGCTGAGGTTTGGTCAAGAAGCTGAAGTCAGGAGAAGACAGCAGGGCAACATCAGAGCACAGTTGTTCTGCCCAGTGACCTGCACATTTGCATTCTGGCAGCACAGGTCTTCCCTGGCCTCCTGTGGAAACACCATCGAGATTTGTGTGTGGCTTCTCACATGAATTCTTCTCGAGTTAATATAGCCTTCTTTCATGCTTCTGGCCTAAAATTAATTATTGGGTGATTGTCATGTGTCACCTATGACAAGATGTGAATCTTGGTATCTAAAAGGATGTTAGATTCTACCTAAGGAGAGAAATAGGTGCCTGAATGGTACACTACCAGGGGCTCGGGGAAAATATGGACGGTCCGTGTAACCTAGACTCAGGGGAATGGTTAAATTTCAGGAAGCCGGGGCTTCTCAGGAAGAGTAAGATGAAGAAAGACCAGAATGCTCCAGGAAGCAGCACCTGCAAGGCCTTTCTCTAGAGGAGAAGAGTGGGGAGTCTGATATTCTAGAATCGGAGTGTGCAAGAGGGCTGCAGCCCTCAGACCCCATAAGGTACTTAATGGCCTCAACATAAACTAGAAGTTTATACTCTAACTAATAGAAAGCCATTGAAGAGTTTCAAGTAGAGAGGTAACACCTTCAGATCCATCTTCTAAGAAGATTCTTCTGGGCACAGTGAAGAAAATTTCTGGAGGGGAGCAAGATTAAGGGTAGGGAAGCCAGTTGGACAGGTGTTGCAGTCAGGAGAAACAGCAAGGATTTACATCTTTTTAAAGAAGAAACCATGTAGATTACACCTTTTAAACTGAAGAAAGTGGGATTTTCCTTTTTTTGCTTTAAATTAACTCATGATTTCTAGACCAAGACTGTAATGGACTCTGTCAGATATGGATAAACCTTAATCAAGAAAAGATACCTTCACTACATAAGTTTTATTAAGTAAATAGGAAATTCATAAATGGAGTGTCATATTCTAAACACCTTTTAATAATTAATTTCAAGAGTAAGATTTTGTAAGAAATTTTCCTTCTTAACCAATGCTTACTTACCAAGCATACAGAAGGACTCATGCCTTTGTGGATTGCTATTCAATTGCACAGGTGGTTTGACCACTTACACATAAATATTACATTAGCAAAAAGCTCAACTATCCTGTTTCTATGTCTATCATTGCTTAACGGATTTTCTGTGGTAGAACTTTTACATATCGAAATAAAATTGTTTTAAGAAATAAAGAAAGGCATTGAAATAGACATTTATAGAACATAAAAAGGAACAAAAATCTAGCATGCTGTTAATAAGAAATCAGAATGTTACTCCTACAGAGTAAATGCAATCCTGGTTTCTGTTACTTTGTCTCATACTAAAATCAATAATTCTAAATTTTATATTATAGGTAGGCCATATTAAATAATGAAAGAGCCTGGACTTAAAATCAAAATATGTGGGTTGAAATCTTAGTTTCTTTTGTTGATAGTATATGATAATATGATCATATTTTTGGGACTTCAGATAGGATAAACTAGATGATATTTAAAATTCTTTTCAGTTCTAGATTACTATGAGTTTTTTGATTTTAGACATATGTACATTTATAAATATATAGACTACCTAATAATGAAAAATGCCATAAGATTTGCTAGTAGCCACAGTCTTGTAAAATATAAGAGCTTTATATGAAATTTCTTCTAGACAGCTACTAGGTATCCCACATCATTTGCAAGCTGAATGCTTACATAGATTCTGTCCAGTATATAAGGATATTCCCAGTAGCTGAGCAATTCGCATGTTTCAGTAACACTAGAGTAAAGCCTTTGAGAGTCCGTGACAGCTAGGATCACAGCTAAGATAAATTAAACATTTTTTTGTGATCCTTAGAGCCAAGGATTAATGTGCATTTCAAAAACATAAATGTGCTTTGGAAAAGGTCATGTTTTTCACACAAAATATGAGCCTTTGATTTTGTATACTCACCAAGTTTTCCCCATTTTAGCAAGAATAAATGTTTCCACAATCTCCAATCAAGCATTATAATTGTCATTGTTTGCATTGAATAAGAATCTCTGAAGGACAGCTAAATCAAGTATAGTCAATGGCGGTGTAATGAAATTTAGATGTCAGAATCCAGATGTTCACTCCTGAAAATTAAGATTGCACATATGTAAATTAAAATGTCTGAGGATTGATCAAGTAACTGAAGTTCCATAGACTTGTGAACAGGTCTTGGTAGGACCTAGATGATGATGATGATGATGATGATGATGATGATGATGATGATATGTGTGTGTGTGTTTTCTAATCACAGAGTTTTAATATTTGGGAGCCATATTAAAAATCAGAAATTTTCATATAACCATCCAGTTATTACTCTCTTTTTGAAAACCAAGAATGACATGGAGCTGGACACAGGCTTCTATTTTGGCACACATTTACATTTATTTGAGACCTATAAACATTTGAGTTTGAAGCACGGTTTTGGACCAACTCAAAGATTCGTTGTCTTTTTGACATATACACTAAGTTATCAGTACTCCAGAAATACTGTGAAGAGAGAATTTATGAAATTGTTGAATATATACAGGGCCAAAAGCTCGCAAGATAGACTTCCGTTTTATTGATGGCTGTACAGATTCCAATATTTCTTACTCAAAGTCCTGAAAATCAGCCATCCTTCATGAATGCACTACCTGGAGCTTATTTCATCTCTTGGAATTATGAGAAATTATTGAGACAAGGTGTTTCAATAATTATATGAATCATTATGCAAGATTTGTGACATGTATTTTCATTGTTTATAAATAAGTTTTTGTTTGTTTCAGTAATTTATTTCTAACAGGTGAAATTGCTGGATAGTTGAATTCCCCAGAGGTGATATTACTGTAACCCAAAGTAGGTCTTCATTATGACAGACTGTGAGGATTGTAAAAGACAAAGGGACAATGAAAGGGAGATTTTGAAGATACCATACTCAATAATGTGTATAGATTTATTTATTTATTTTTTATGCCCATAGTTTTATACTGGAAAATTCACAGTTATCACAAGAAGCAAAAATCTGAAAATATATATTTTGAAAAACATTTGGGGAGAAAACACTATAGGATAGCCAAGTAGAATTTTGGGGATTTTATTTTGAAAGTAAAGCACTTTAAGCTCCTTTGCTGGAAGACTTCTCAATTGTCATATAAGCCTCTCACCAAGTTTGCTTTTGTGAGGCAGGGCGAATAGACAACATACTTTTTAATGGCAACAAAGAGCAAATGCTTTTCTTACCATAGGCAATGAGTTAGGACTGTAACTACCATCTCCACTTTGCAAAAGACAACACTCAAAAGTGTGTTAATAAATGTCTTTGAATCTTAACACTAACAAAATTTTTTTAATATTTTAATTCTTGTGTTCATGCTCTTTGTAAAGTCCTGCAACTGTCTAGTACTCATTAGTCAGGAAATGATGCCAACATCTATTTTACCAACATCACTATTTCAAGTGTTCATAAAGCATTAAAGGTACATAAGTTTGTATACATGTGTTTTTTTAAAAATTAGATATGTAAAATTCTTTGGGAAAATATGTCCTGTGGTTTTGTCCTGTGGAATTATTTTTCAAAAAAAAAAAATAGGAAGTACACGCACACTTAAGATAGACAGTTTTTCATTGTCAGTTTTAAGATAATAATAGGAAACATAATTTTATGAGTCATAGCCTGCTTGACTTTAATCCTTTTAGACATTGCAACCATTTGATTAAGTGCTACATGAGCTTTCTCCTCCAACACTCTCAAAGTGTCATCTGTCATAGCCTTGCTGTCACAGCCATAAAATATGACTGTCTAATGATATTAGAACCAAGAAATATGATGTTGGGTTTGGCATTTCAGATCAAAATGCTTCTTTACTGTAAACCGTGTAGCATGGTCCCTGTGTACATAATGAAAGAGAAAATATCAATTGAGACAACAGACATGGAAGATTTTGGGGAAAAATAGACTGAAAAAAGTGGCAACTTTACTTTTTACCATATTTAGTGCAGAATACCATGGATAAAGATCTATTGTCTATTAATTTTGATTTTTTCTAAGTAAAAAATTGTACACTTATTACTGTGAGCTAATGGAAAGTTATGCATTCAGGCTAAGTCACTTAATCAGATCACTGGCAGTAGTTTGAGTTGCCTCCCTTAATATTGCATCAGATTTGCTGTTACCTGGTCCCTAAAAAGAGCCTAATATGCTGTTGACACTAAAAGTGTCAACTAAATGTGAAGTATAATCTCATGGGCTTTGAAATAAAATAAATATTTCATAGTTCTTTTTTAGGAATGTATAATCTGGCTGTGTGATATTGGACAAGTTACTGATCTTCTTTTTCTTATTTGTAAAACTGTGCTTCCAATACCTAAATGGCAGAGATTTTTGTGAATTAAGTGGAAAAATGCATGTGAAAAATGTAGCAGAGTGCTTAACAAATAGTATGTACTCAATAAAAGATAGCTATATACATCATTGGGAATATTGTTGGAAACATATAATAAATCCATTCCTGTCCTTATACAATGATGTGGTGTAGACCTGTAATTTGAAAATCCACATCACTATACATCAACATAATTAAACAACTCGTAGGGAATAGAAGGTACTGCAACAGAACTAATTGAGGAGACAGAGTGGTTTTAAGAATTGTTGCTTTGATTCATGGCGCTCCATGGATTTTGAAATATGTCAGAAGACACAAGATATAAATGTACAAAGCAGACATAGTTTATAAGGCAGGAAAGATGATTGTTAGAGAAAAGTACCATATATTGAATGGAAGGAAATTTAGCCAGACTATTGGATGTGGAGAGTATGGCATGTTTATTTCACAAGCAACCACTAAGAACAGTGTGAAAAACTCATAAACATAGGATCTGCCTTCCAAAAACAAATGTGCAAGTGGTGGAACTGGAAAACATATAAATACCTTTAGATAAACTTACCAGACTGTAAAAATGTACAAAAGGCAAGAAATACTTGTGAAATGGTGCTGTGAGGATCTCTTTGGAACTTCTTACCAGCAAAACAACCATAACTCATGAAAGTAAAAAAAACAAAAAAACAAACAAATAAACCTCTTAAATCTGTGGGAATTATTCTCCAGGATTTTGCAAACAGCAAACGGAGAAACACTTACTCAAGAAAATCTGTGCAATCTTAGTGTGCCTGGGTGGCTCAGTCGGTTCAGCTTCTGACTCCTGGTTTCAGCTCAGGTCATGATCTCAGGGTTATGAAGTTGAGCCCTGTGTTGGGCTCCAGGCTCCACACGAAGTCTGCTCGAGATTCTCCCCCACCCTTTGCCCCTTCCCACCTCATGTGCACACTCTCTCTCTTTCTCTCTCTCAAATAAATAAGTAAAAATTTTTTTAAAAGTTCTGTGCAATCTTAGTCTGTATCATTGTATCCAAACCCTGCCCCCTATCCTCCCTTACCTCATTCCTTTGCAATGTCTTTTCTAGGAAATAAACATTCCACATTCATAGATTGGGACACAAACTAGAGGTAAAATTTCAATAAACCCAAATTGATCCAGATTCAATGCAAGCCTATCAAAATTCCAACTACAATTTTTAAGATTTATTTATTTATTTTAGAGAGGGAGAGAGAGCATGATTGGGAGAGGCAGAGGGAGAGGGAAAGAGAATCTGAAGCAGACTCCCCACTGAGCATGGAGCCCAACATGGGGCTCAATTTCATGACCTGAGATCACAACCTGAGCCAAAACCAAGAGGTGGTCACTTAACTGACTGTGCCATCCAGGCACTCCTTCAACTACATTTCTTTAAAAAAAACATTGACAAGTTCATCCTAAGTACATACAGAAATTTGAGACATCCAAAATACTTAATATAATCTTGAAAAAACGAAGTTGGAGGACTTGAATTTTCTGATTTCCAAACTTACTACAAAGCTACTATGACCAAAACAGATTGATATTGACGTAAGATAGACCCAAAGATAAATGGAATAGCATTGGGAATTCCAAAATAACCTTTACATTTATGGTTAATTGATTTTTGCCAGATGTGCTAAGAAGATTCATTGGGGAAAGAAAAGTCTTTTTAAGTAGCGGTGCAATGAAAGCTTTATGTCCACTTGCAAAAGAATGAAGTTCAATTCCTTCCTTACACCATAACAAAGAATTAATTCAAGACCAAATATATGAGTTAGAACTATAAGTCTTAGAACAAAACATAGAGTAATCTTCATTACCTTAGATTAGGGAAAGTTGTCTTAGATAAGCTAACAAAACACAAGCAACAAAAGAAAAAAAATAATTTGGGCTTCATCAAAATTAAAAACTTTTTTCTGCAAATCCGCAGAATGGGAAATATATTTGCAAAACATAAATCTGGTAAGGACTTTGTGTCCAGGATATATAAAGAACTCTTACAACTTAAAAAGATAAATTTAAAAATGGGCAAAGAATCTGAATAGACATTTCTCCAAAGAAAATATACAAATCACAAGTTTTGGCAAGGAAGTGGAGAAATTAGAATCTCTGGTGAGAGTGTAAAGTGGTACAGCTGTGTTAAAAAACAATGTGATAGGGCGCCTGGGTGGCTCGGTTGTTAAGCATCTGCCTTCAGCTCAGGTCATGATCCCAGCGTCCTGGGATCAAGCCCTCCATCGGGCCCCTGCTCCGCAGGGAGCCTGCTTCTCCCTCTCCCCCTGCTTGTGTTCCCTCTCTCCCTGGCTGTCTCTCTCTGTCAGATAAATAAATAAAATCTTTAAACAAAACAAAACAAAACCCCAAAAAACCCACAATATGATAGTGTCTGAAAATGTTAAACTCATCATATGACTCAGCAATTCCACACCTAAGTATATATTTAAGAAAAATGTAAAAATATTTCCACATGAAATGTTTATAACATCATTATTCATTATAACCAAAAAGTGAAAACTTAAATCTCCATCAACAGATGAATGTATAAAAAAATGTGATGGATCCATCCGATGGAATATTATTTGGCAATAAAACAGAATGGAATACTGATACATGCTATAATGTGAATGAATCTTGAAAACATTTTGCTCAGTGAAAGAAATCAGTCACTAAGGACCACATATTGTATGATTCCATTTATAAAAAATGTCAAAAACAGGCAAATCTATAGAGACAGAAAGTAGATTAGTGGTTGCCAGGGCATAGGGGTGGCAAATGGAAATGAGAATAACAAATAATAGGTACAAGTTTCCTTTTTAGGATAATGAAAATATTCTGAAATTAGATAGTGGTGATTGTTGGACAACTCTGTGGAGTACTGATACATGCTACGATGTACGTGAACTTTCAAAATGTTTTGCTCACTAAAATAAGTCAGTCACAAATAATCCTATATTATATGAGGCCAATTACATGAAATGTCTAGAATAGGCAAGCCTGTGGAGATAGAGAGTCTATTAGTGGTTTTAGTGGTGTCTGGGGCTGGGGGGTGGGGGTGGGGCAGGGATTGTGAGTGACTGCTAATACGTAGATTTATTTTCGGGATAATGACAATGTTCTTAAATTAAGTTGTGATGATGGTGACACTTCCCTGTGAATATACCCATTAGATTACGCAATTTGAGCAGGTGAATTGAATGATTTATGAATTATATCTCAATAAAGCTATTGAGAACTGTACATAGGAAATGCAGCTAAACTTCAAGGAATTTAGGTGGGGAAAATTCAGACAGCATATGGACATCACTGAAATGTACAAAGAGAACACATGTGTTGTTTTATGTGTAGAGCCATGCCCGGGAGCCTAGGAGCAGACAAAATTCAGAGAAGAGACTTCTAAGAATTTTCATATTTGAAAGTAACAAGTAGTGGAAATTTTTACAAAATTTTTCCTGAGAATTTTTTTTTTTCAGGATCTAGAAAAGAATGAGCAAGATAGTGTTTGTGAAGTGGCCACATCCAGGAAGAGAGAAAAGTTTCAGGACAGACAACTAGTCATAATCAGAGTTGATCAGATAAACTAAATAAAATGGAAGGTCAAGATCTACATTTGAGGATCAATCTTGGAATACAAAAAAGACAGAAAAACTTTTTAAAAAATATTTTAATTTAAAATTTAATTTTAATTGTGATTACAATAACCTAACATTAAATTGACCATTAAACATTTTTAAGTGTAGAGTTCACTAAGTGTATTGACACTGTTGTATAAAAGATCTCTAGAATTTTTTTCATCCTGCAGAATTGAAACTATACTCATTAAACAAAAATTGCCCCTCTCCCACCCAGCCCTTGGCAACCACCTTTCTACATTCTGTTTTTATGATTTTGACTATGTTAAATACTTTATGTGTGTGTGGACTCATACAGCTTTTGTCCTTGTGTGACTGGCTTATTTCACTTTGCATAATGTCTTTGAAGTTCATCCACATTGTAGAATGTCACAGGAGCTCCTTTTTTTAAAGGCTGAATGATATCTGTTGTGGGTATATATCACATTTTCTTTGTCCGTTCACCATTGATGGATATTTGGGTTACCTCCACCCCTCGAATATTATGAAAAATGCTGCAATGAACATGGGTATACAAGTATCTCTTCAAGATCCTTCTTTGAATTATTTTGGATATATATCCAGAAGGGGGATTGCTAGATCATATGGTAATTCTATTTTTAATTTTTTTAAAAAACCTGCATACTGTTTTCCATGGCAACTATACCACTTTACATTCCCACAAACAGGCCCCAAGTATTCCAATTTCTCCACATTTTTGTGAGGACTTGTTTTGTTCTTTTGATAGTGGCCATCCTAATGAGTGTGAGGTGGTATCTCACCGTAGTTTTTTTAAAATAATATTTTCTTTATTATATTATGTTAGTCACCATACAGTACATCCCTCGTTTTGATGTAAAGTTCCATGATTCATTACTTGCGTTTTGATTTGCATTTCCCTAAGGAGTAGTGATGGTGAGCATCTTTTCATGTGCTCGTTGGCCATTTGTATGTCTTCTTTGGAGAACTATCTAGTCAAGTTATTTTCCCATTTAAAAAATTGGGTTATTTCTTCTGTTGTTGTTAGTTATAGGAGTTCCTTATGTGTTCTGGATATTAATCCCTTATTAGATACATGCTTTACATATATTTCCTCTCCTTTTATAGATTCATCACCTTTTCACTCTGCTAATGATTCCTTTTAGTGACAGAATTTTTCACGTAGTAAAAGATGCTTTTTTTCTTTTCTTTCTCTCTTTCTTTCTCTCTCTGTCTTTTCTTTCTTTCTTTCTTTCTTTCTTTCTTTCTTTCTTTCTTTCTTGAGAGAGAGCGAGCTAGAGTACAAGCGGGGGGTGGGGGGACGGGCAGAAGAGAGGGAGAGAGAATCCCAGGCAGGCTCCATGCCCAGCACAGATCCCGATGTGGGGTTTGATCTCAAGACCCTGAGATCATGACCTGAGCTGAAATCAAGAGTCAGATGCTCAACCAACTGAGCCACCCAGGTACCTTGCTTTTTTTTTTTTTTTTTTCCCTCTCTTTAAGAGAGAAAAAAGTGCAGCCCTTTAAATCAGTTCAAGTTGAAAACACATTTCTCCATGCTGCTGTCTCTGGACACAAACCACAGCATGGACCACTGTTTCCACCTCTGCTGGACACTGAATAGCAGTATTAGAGCCCTGATGCTGCTGATTCCAAAAACTTGCTGTAGCTGCCGCTCCTGACGCTAGCCTCACCAGAAAAAGCTTACTCTGGTTCCTGCTTCTATATCTCACTAGCTTCAAGCGTTGTGGCAGCTTTCTATGCTTGACAGAGCCCAAGTGAGAAAGTCTGCCAATGCTTTAGCTGCAAGTGAGGATTGGAGAGTGAACAAGTCATTTTCAGCATCTCACATGGGAGATAAGCGAGGTGTCCTTAAGGAAGAATTCTTCAAACATAGAGTGATTGGTGTTGTGGTCGAAAATTAAAAATGACAGCCACCACTCATCCTTAGGAAACAAAGATTTTTTTATAAAATATATTTTGGTACCATTATTATAAATAATCATGCTCCTGATGGGCCATTTAGATAATCCAAAGTAACGCTTTTTACATTTTTATGTATATAGAATAACAGGGCAGCTTTCAAGCCCAGGTTTCTTCATTTAGTTCATATCCCTTGTTACAGACTTGGTGTACATGCTTATTATAATGGTTAGAGTCAGAAAAAAGGCTCATTTACCTGTAAGTCTATACTACTTAGGTAGATAATACATATCAATGATGGAAGAAAGAACGGCTCAATAAATAATAAATTAAACCATCCAAATCAATATCTAAGACCTATATGATCATAGATGTTATGGCTGATTACTCTCAAGTCCTGAAGAGGACAGGCATTTACTGTTTTATTGCACTTTGCTTTATTGTGCTTTGCAGTTATCATGCGGGTTTTTTTTTTTTTTTTGGTTTGTTTGTTTTTTGTGGTTTTTGTTTGTTTGTTTGTTTGTTTTACAAATTGAAGGTTTGTAGCAACCCTGCATCAAGCAAGTTGATTGGTGCCGTTTTTTTCCCACAGCATTTGCTCACATTCTGTCTCTGTGTCACATTCTGGTAGTTCTGGCAATACTTTGAACTTTCCTACTATTATCGTATGCGTGCTGGTGATCCGTGATCAGTGATTTCTGATGCTACCATTGCACTGTTCCGGCTCACCATGAGCTGCGTCCATGTAAGACAGCAAACCTAATCCATCAATGTTGTGCGTGTTCTGACTGCTCTATGACGGCTGTTTCCTCATCTCTTCCCCTCTCCCCGGGCCTCCCCATTCTTTGGGCCACGACAATACCCAAATTAGGTGAATTAACAACCCTACAATAGCTTCTGAGTGTTCAAGTTAAAGGAAGAATTTCACGTCTCTCGCTTTTAAATCAAAAGCCAGAAATGATTAAGCTTAGTGAGGAAAGCATGTTGAAAGCTGAAATAGGCCAAAAGCTAGGCCTTTCGTGCCAAACGTTTAGTCAAGTTGTGAATTTAAAAGAAAAAAATTTGAGGGAAATTCAAAGTGCTCCTCCAGTGAACACACAAATGATAAGAAAGTGTAACAGCCTTATTGCTGAGATGGAGAAAGTTTCAGTGGTCTGGATTGAAGATCAAACGAGCCACAACATCCCCTTAAGCTGAAGCTCACCCAGAGCAAGGCCCTAACTGTCTTTAATTCTGTGAAGGCTGAGAGAGCCGAGGAAGCTACGGAGGAAAAGTTTAAAGCTAGCAGAGGTTGGTTCATGACGTTTAAGGAAAGAAGGCATCCCCATAACATAAAAGTGCAAGGGAAGCAGCCAAAGCTGATGTAGAAGCCGCAGCAAGTTCTCCAGAAGATCTAGTTAAGATAACTGATGACAGTGGCCACACTACGCAACAGTTTTCCATGTAGGTGAGACTGCCTTCTATTGGAAGAAGATAGCATCGAGGACTTCATAGCTAGAGAGAAGTCAGTGCCTGGCTTCAAGCTTCAAAAGACAGACTGACTCTCTTGCTAGGGGCTAATACAGCTGGTGACTTTCAGTTGAAGCCAAGGCTCATTCAACATTCCAAAAGTTCCAGGGCCTCCCCAAATTATCCTAAATCTACTTTGCCTTTGCTCTGTAGATGAAACAATAGAACCTGGATTGTGGCACTTCTGCTTACAATATGGTTTACTGAATATTTTTTTAAATTTTTTATTATGTTATGTTATGTTATTAGTCACCATACAGTACATCATTAGTTTTTGATGTAATGTTCCATGATTCATCGTTTGCATATAACACCCAGTGCTCCATGCAATACATGCCCTCCTTAATACCCATCACCGGCTTATCCCAATCCCCCACGCTCTTCCCCTCTGAAACCCTCAGTTTGTTTCCCAGAGTCCATAGTCTCTCGTGGTTCATTCCCCCTTCTGTTTACCCCCCCCTTCATTCTTCCCTTCCTTCTCTTAATGATCTCCCTGCTATTCCTTATGTTCCATAAACGAGTGAATCCATATGATAATTGTCTTTCTCTGCTTGACTTATTTCACTTAGCATAATCTCCTCCAGTCCTGTCCATGTTGCTGCAAATGTTGGGTAATCGTTCTTTCTGATGGCTGAGTAATATTCCATTGTATGTATGGACCACATCTTTATCCATTCGTTTGTTGAAGGGCATCTCGGCTCCTTCCACAGTTTGGCTATTGTGGACAATGCTGCTATGAACATTGGGGTGCATATGGCCCTTCGCTTCACTATGTCTGTATCTTTGGGGTAAATACCCAGTAGTGCAATTGCTGGGTCATGGTTTACTGAATATTTTAAGTTCACTCTTGAGATCCACTGCTCAGAAAAAAAGATTCCTTTCAAAATATGACTGTTCGTTGACAATAGACCTTGTCACCCAAGAGCCCTGATGGAGATGCGCGATGAGATGAATGTTGTTTTCATGCCTGCTAACATAACACTGATTCTGCCACCCATGGATCGAGAAGTCTTTTCAACTTTCAGGTCTTATTATTTAGGAAATACATTCTGTAAGGCTATCGCTGCCATAGATTCCTCTTGTGGATCTGGGAAAAGTCAACTGAACACCTTTTGGAAAGAATTCACCATTCTAAATGCCATTATGAACATTCCCAATTCATAGGAAAAGGTCAAAATGTCAACATGAACAGGAATTTGGAATAAGTTGGTTCCAACTTTCATGGATGACTTTGAGGGTTCAGGACTTCAGTGGAGGAAGTAACTGTAGGTATGGTGGGAATAGTGAGAGAACTAGAATTAGAAGTGATGACTGACCTGCTGCAATCTCATGATAAAGATGTAATGGATCTGGAGTTGCTTTTTAGGGATGAGCAAAGAGATGAAACCTACTCCTGGTGAAGATGCTGTGAAGACTTGAGTAATGACAACAGAGGATTTACACTATTGCATAAACTTGGTTGACAAAGCAGTGGCAGGGTTTGAAGAGATTGATACCAAATTTGAAAGAAGTTCTACTAGGATAAAATGCTATTTAGCAGCATTGTATGCTGCAGAGAAATCACTGGTGAAAGGAAGAGTCAGTTGGTGTGGCAAATTTCATTGTCTTATTTTAAGAAATTGCCTCAACCAACTCCACCTTCAGCAACCACCACCCTGATCAGTCAGCAGCCGTCAGCTTCAAAGCAATACCCTCCACCAGCATATATTATGACTCACTGAATGATCAGATGACAGCAATTTTTAGAAATGAAGTATTTTTTAGTCAAGTTATATACATCATTTTTTGGACACAATGCTATTACACATTTATTAGACTGTAGTATAGTGGATACATAATTTCTATATGTACTGGGAAACCAAAATATTTGCTTGACTCACTTTATGGCCATATTTATTTTACTGTGGCAGAATTGAACCCATTAAAACTCCAAGATATACCTGTAGTCTATAGAGTGTCAATTGGTCAAATCAATATTTCTTCTTCAAAGCCTAGAACAGATCACACGCCAGACCCATTCATATTAAGAGTGGAAATAGCCTTATGATATTTTCTTTCTGGAAAATGAGTCTATGTTACCTATACTTATCTACAGTTAACATACTGTCTATTGTCTGCAGAAATTACAAAGTTACTAAAAGTCTGTGGGACTTTATCAGACTTTTATATTATTTTACTAACAGATTTTAATACAGACAGCTATGACCAAAACTATTTTCAGTATTTATTTTCACCAGATCTTGCATTCTTATGTTTTTATAATTGAAAAAAAAATATTTCTCCCACACGAAAATTTACATGGCATATTCTCAGAGCTTAAGCATCTGAAATACCCCAAAATCTGTTACTAAAGTTAATCATTTAATTAATATACTCTAGAATTTTTACCAATAATAATTTATAAGGAGATGATATGACAAATCATTTAACTGTAGTTAGTACTTTAATTAAAAAAAAAAAATCTCCACATTAGAATCTCAGGGAGGTCCTGCCTGTAGCCCTGCGGTTTTGCCCGAGGGAGGCCAAAGTTAACATTAGAAGGAAGTGGTCCCTACCTCAAACAGGAGAATTTCAACTGAAAAGAGTCTTTTCAGTTTAAAGCTAAATATTTTCACTGAATTAAACAAATATTTATGATGTCCACACATGTGCAACAAGCCAGATTCCTATTGACCCTCCTAGATCCAGTTTATTTTATTCCATTTCCAGTCAGATTAAGGATGGATTTCACAGATTTAAAAAAAAAAAAATGATGGGTTCTCGGAGTTTAGAAATGGTGGTATTAGTTTTGCAAGCGCTCACCCTGAGCCAGTGACATGGGCAGATTTATATTAATTCCAGAATTGGCTGGAAAACCTCAGTTAAGCATGGGAAGGGGAGTGAGATGTGAGTCACAACCACAAAATGCTTTATCTCATGTGAAACTGGTGTAAGTGAGAACTTTAAATGGTATTGACAGGAGTGTGAATTTTCTTTTTTGAGAGTTCCACCTGCCTAAAAGTGGAAGCTTCCCCTGCTGCTGCCCAGGCTGTCCTCATTTGAGGGATAAACAAAAGCCTCCTCTCCAAAAGTCTGT
This sequence comes from Ursus maritimus, assembly GCF_017311325.1. Lineage (NCBI taxonomy): Eukaryota > Metazoa > Chordata > Mammalia > Carnivora > Ursidae > Ursus > Ursus maritimus. The sequence goes on from NW_024426552.1 coordinate 39,230,398, forward strand.
CAATCCAGCACTTTTATGAGGCACTGAATTCATTTAAAGAGAAAAAAGTGCTAACTGAATACATTGTCAAACTAAAAATGATTTTAATTTTTTAAGGGGAGACTTGGCATACCAAATCCTCTGAATAATTATCTCAGCAGTGTGTAGTTAGTTTTGTGTTACTACTATGATGGTGAAAAATCCAATATCCTACACACTATTTTAATCAGTAGTTACTGTCTGAATCCAAGGTATAACTAAGCAACAAATGGCTATAAAATGTGTACGTAAATGCCATGGGACACTTCGATAAATAAATGTTATCAGAATAACTACTAATAATATCCAAGATTATTTGCTTTTGTTTTCTAACATTAAGCATGAATTGTAGAAAAAGAAAATGAAGGGGGAGAAACCAGAGGGGAAGATGAACCACGAAAGACTGTGGACTCTGGGAAACAAACTGAGGGTTTTAGAGGGAAGGGGTGTGGGGGGATGGGCTAACCCGGTGAAGGGTATTAAGGAGGGCATGGATTGCATTGAGCACTGGATGTTATATGCAAGCAAACAATGAATCATGGAACACTACATTAAAAACTAATGAAGTACTGTATGGTGACTAACATAGCATAATAAAAAAAAAAGAAAAAAGAAAAGGAAGATTCTGATCATTTTTAAATCAATTATTTTATTATTTCTTGACAGATTCACATTAATTTATTCACAGGAGAAACTTAATGAAGTATCACCTTTGATTTTGAATTTTTCCTTTTCTTTTTATTTTGGCCCCAGCAAAATATTTTTTTAAAAAAAGCTTTACTGTGACTTTTAAGGTAAAGGAAGAAAACAAGTTTTCTGTGCTGTTTCAACTTAGCGATTATTGTAGGTCATTTGTCTATGTTTATACAATGGAAATGTATATAAGTTCTCCAGTTATGAGGCAACACAATTTTCTTCTTTCCAATATCGAGTTGGGAACATTTTTTTTTCAAGTACTCCTTTCAAGTGCTGCTCTTTCATTTCAATTCATCTACTCACACAGAGGACCTGATAAAAGATGGGATCTAGTTAATACTACTGATCCATTGTGTTCACCTCGGCTTCCTCTGTGGTACTGTGATCATAAGCAGTGCACAATAGGAGGCATTTTGGTACTTATTGTGCATAATTATTAAGGTGTGACAAAAGAATGAAAGAATTGCAGAAGCAATCTGTTCTTCAATCTGGGCTGTCTGAGGATCCTTTCAGAGCGGCAGAGTGTTAATTTCCTGAACATCTCATGATAAGCAAAACAAGGCTTCTCCGACAAGAAGGTTGCCATAAAAACATGCCATTAGTGCATGATTTATTCTCCAGCGTAATAAAAGCCCTAGTGAAATAAGACTTAGCTCCTTAGGTAAGGAGACACTCAAGCTTTTGTAAACCATTGATAGCCTCCTGCCAAGGGGAAAAAAGACAGTTTGTTTATATTTTGAAAGTTAATGAATTCCCTCAATTTAAAATAATTTTTACCCCTTGGAAGCAGTGATGAAGGAGATAATTTTTATGATGATTCCTAGTGATATGAAAGCCCATTCTTCTGCAAATAGAGCAGTTTGCAAAACATCCACAGTTACAGAAGTACCAGTTACCAGTTAATAAATATTATTTACTTGTGCATTGGTTTCAGATAACTGTGAAAATTAGTAAGCACATTAAAATTCTAAGTACATATGCCACATAAATTTTTTTTCACTTAAAAATAAAAACAAATCTGCTTTAATATGATGAGTTCGAAAATAAACCCTGGGTGCTTTTGTTTTTACCAACATTTAACAGATCATCCTCAAAGCAAATACTCTATTCAGGAAAGTAAAATCAACCAGCAATTTGCCCTTTTAAACTTAACTGAATCAGGGAAAAGGAATTATACTGAATGATACAAAAATACCTTTTTTTTTTCCTCTTGAGTTGGATTATGTTATGCAAATTTGGTCTGCAAAACAACCCACCAACTCAGAAGTAACAATCTATGCTTCTTTGCCCCCTGTGAGGTTCCAGACCTAGTTAGCTTGGAGACTACTGTCTGTCTTACTGCATACCTCAGGAGTTTCAGAATCATCCAGAGAACTGAAAGCACTGTTCTTCAGTCTGAGCCTTTTGAAAAAAAAAAAAAAAAAAAAAAAAAAAAAAAAAATTAAGAGGAGAAGCCGTTTGGAATATATACTTCTCAATTCTTTTAGATCTGACCCTCCTGGTACACTCAGCAGCTTAGATTTAGACGGCTCAGCTCCATACACATGATTTTTAGTTGTCTCTTATGGTGGCTTAAAAAATAATCTCAAACTTCTTTTTCTCCACCACATGGATAGGAATCCAGGCAGATTAAATCAGAGATATCCATCACAAATGGTATTATTCCACGTAGACAGCAATAATAATCCATTTCAATTGAGTCTACCCTAGGATAGATATTAGAAGTCTTAAACTGAGATATGGAACAAAGTGGGAATATTTTAGTGACCCTGTGAAGATTAGCATTTCTCAAATTTAGTTTGTTATAAATACAACTTGTCAGTTCTCAGTGACTCAGGTCTAGGCGATATCTGAATGTTTAACAAGTGTCCCTGATGCTTCTGAGAATCACACTCTGAGAAACTCCACAATATGTTAAATATTACCAAAATATACAAATATATGTGGCATTAGCCATATTTTTATACAACTGTCGGGGGGCAGACCATCCTGCCCTGCCCACGGCTTCTTATATAGTTTGGCCTCAGTGGATAGCCTGAAAACCAGGGTTTCCCAGGGGACAGCTGACTGCTCAGCAGGGGAGCCAGGAGACAATAGGGGTAAAAGAGCAGAGAACAGACTGTGACAGAGGGGAGAGAAGAGTGAGCAGTAATCATTTCCTGTGGCAGCTGCAACAAATTACCACAAATTTTGTGGCATAAAGCAACAGAAACTGATTCCCTCACAATTCTGGAAGCCAGAAATCCAAAACTGATGTCACTCTGCTGAAATCACAGTGTTGACAGGGCTGTACTCCTTGTTCTAGGGGAAAATCCATGCCTCACCTCCTCCAGCTTCTTCTTTTTCTTTTCTTTTCTTTTCTTTTCTTTTCTTTTCTTTTCTTTTCTTTTCTTTTCTTTTCAGTAGGCTCCACACTCAGCATGGAACCCAACTCAGGGCTTGAACTCACAACCCTGAGATCAAGACCTGAGCTGAGATCAAGAGTTGGATGCTCAACTCACGGAGCCACTTAATCACATCTTTTTTTCTTTTTTTTTACCACACATAAGATAACATTCACAGGTTCCAGGGATTAAAATGTGGATATTTTGGGGTGGGATGGGGGAGGGGGCCATTTTTAAGCTTACAGACGGAAGAAAGAGAAGAGAGAACTTATGTAAGGAGGCTGAAGCAAGTCCAGAAAGTCACCACTGAATAGCCATTGGCTCTAACAGGAATATCTAAGATCAATTTTAAGCGGTATGCCTTACTGAGATAAAAACTATCTTGATCTTCCTAAGTTTTCAATGACTATGAATTCAAAAACAAAGCCTTGTGGGAGAAGCTGAGTTTCACAGAAGTAAAAATGTCTGTCAAAAATGACCACGAGAATTTTAATCCCTGGATGTACTGGGACAGGACTTCCCACAGGACTTGGGATAAAGGCTTGAGCTAATTTTATCTAAATATCAAAGGGCAGTGTTGCTTAACTGAAATCTGGATAGCAGTGTATTTACTGTGGTTTACATTGGGTTGTAACTATTACATTCGGGGGTTTTTTGCTGCTGTGGTTCTGTCCTTTCTTGGCTGTTCACACATTTCTGGAAACCATCTCAGTTTATATTTCCTTTTCTAACATTTTTTTGCTATTCTGTGTGTCCTGAACGCCTCCTTTATGAGCTTGAACTGAAGATTGTGTTGACACACATTTCTATTTTTTTTTTAAATGATCTCAGGCCACCCAATGCACTAGGAGTTTCCATCTGCCTGTTCCCTGGCTTATATACTGCACTCATTAAATCTTTATCTTGAAATCTATAATGACAGAGATTTTTAATCTCCATCAGGAAACACTTCGGTCTGGGAGAAAACAAGAAACTCACTGCCAGATTGACTCTGGTAGTGGATAAGGACTCTGTGTAGAAGGCATTAGTCGGCTCCCTACTAACCTGACGCATTTCAAAAGCACGCCTTGGTAGGTTAATGGTAAGATTGATATTCGAGTTTATGAGAAGGTGGAAATAAAGAGATTAGCAGCCCACCGGCCTATAGAAACTAGGCCAAGAGAAGAGCCGCTAAGGGCTGCTGAGCCTTCTACAAGTGAGTTACAAAGTGTTCACTATGGCTCAAGTTTTCTTAAATATCCCATTTCACCGACACCCCAAAATGCCAAAATTTTGAGAGGTAGTTTCGAATGAGGAGCCAGCCCACTTTGCAGCTCATTGTAACAGGCTCCGTGAAAGCTGCTTGACCTCCAGAATGAATTGGACTGACAAGAAAACTGAAGATTCTTCTTGAGTCAAGGGCATGCACAGAGCTGGAGGTGCTTTCCCTCTGCCCTCATGTAAACAGGGGAAAGGTCTCTAAGGCCATCACTGAGAAAGCTTTATATATTTCTTCTGGAACTTGAGAAGCTAGTGTGTAACTCTTGACAAAAAAATTCCAGTGAACTGTGCCTGGAACTGACCCTTCCCGACGACACAGGGGAAAGTGTACGGGGGGTGAGCTGTATAATTAACTTCTGCTTTCATGGTGACCTTGCTCCACTTTAAACTATAACTATTCCAATGGTCTGCTAGACCCACAAATTGATGTTATCCTCTCATTCAACAAATACTTGTTGAAAGTCTATTATGTGCAAAAGAATATGGCATTCCTTAAGTGAAAAGTATTTGTTCAGTCATTTTATCTCACATAGTTACTAGTGAATGCACAGTGTTAAAAATACATTCTAAAGAAATATTAAGTGAAACATTTATTGAATGTATCCCTGCACAACACATTGTATGAGATGCAAATGTGAGTCTCTGTAATCTTGCCCAGAATAAGAAGAGCTCATGGTTGAGTGATTAATTATGATGTAACACCATATGTAAGAAAATGTGACAACTGAAAGCTATGAGCGTTCAGTTACAGTGGGATGGTGCCACCAACAGAGGCACAAGTCCTGGTATGGGTTATGAGTGAGGTCTTAGTAACACCTGTTCAATAGTCTCATACAAGTCAGCTTGCCTTTCGAATAAATAACACCACACTGAAACCCTCATATATCAAATTGTATGCCGGAGGTAAAGAATCCAGAGATGAATATAATGTATTTCCTAACCTCAAGAAGGTTATAACTCAATGGAAGCAATAGACATTTATGGAAATTATTCTCATGGAGCGTGTCTGAGTGTGTGCGTGTATGTGTGTGTTTCTGACACAAAAGATACTGTCACATCTACTTTGTTTTACTTAATTTTTTACATTAAGTGATATTTTTGAGACCTATTTGACAGATGTATACGGAGGTCTAGTTTATTCCTTTTACAGGTTCATACAAAGTGCCTAACTCTTGAGGAAAGTCAGGAGAGGCAGAAAGAGAAAAATCAATGATGATTTTCATAAAGCAGACTCTGCTACAGTACACACTGTTTTTACCCAACACCAAAGGGAATCTAAACCCAAAAGCCTGTCTCAGGAAACCAAGGAGATAGATTCAGCTTGAAGGGTTGCGGCTCACTCTGCCTGTCCTCAGTGGGCAAGCAAAACATGTTTCATGCGTCAGCAGCATGGGCGTGACTCAAACCCTAGGCACTGTATGGAAAAGAAGCTTCAGCATACACTCGCTGGACACAGGGCTAGTTACCTGTAGCAGTTTTGTTCTTTTAAACAAAGGCTATAGACTTAGGGCAATGTGCATAAACACAGCTCCCAGATTCTCTTAACTCTTTAATACTCACAACCAGAATATCACCTTTATAGGTATCTTACAATCAGACATGCCTTGGCCAAAATGGTGATGTCTTAACACTCTTCACAAATGTCACCATTCACAATGACAATAGATTAGGATTTGTTGCGCAACAAAATTTTTTACAAAGGTTTAAAAAAAAGGAAGAGCAAATTTAATTTCTTTTGAATACTGGATAACTTTTCTAAAGTATATTCAAGTTAGTTAAGTGTAAATATTCAGGAAGTATAAATCCTGGAAAAAAATTTCCATGAAATATGTACTAAATATAGCATGGAATGGCAATTTAGCCTTGGAAAAATAAACCACTGAAGATTTTTTTGTTTTTAAAGCTAAATGCAGAACCAGTTAGAACATTGCTGTTTTGAGTTTGCTGGACATTTTTTAATGTTTGGGGACTTAAGTTTTGTATAATACACGCAGAAAAGAATTTTAAAAAAAAAAAAAGGAAAACTTTTTTTTTTTTAATAAGGCTTAGCCAGACATATCAGAAAGACCATATATTAGTTGCAAGAAAAGTTTACTCTAAGGGGTATTGAAAGCATTTTCAATACTTTATATGAAAAGGTATACTTTCAGGGACACCTGCGTGGCTCAGTCAGTTAAGCATCTGCCTTTGGCTCGGGCCATGATCTCAGGGTCCTGGGATTGAGCCCTGAATCATGCTCCCTGCTCAGCAGGGAGTCGTCTTCTCCCTCTGCCCCTCCCCCTAGCCCATGTTCTCTTTCTCTCTATTTCTCTCTCTCTCAAATAAATAAATAAAACCTTTTTTTTTTTTAATTAAAGGTACACTTTCAGAAAAGATCTAAGGTTCTTTGGTAATGGTAATACAGTTGAACTATACCATAATGCCAAGAGTCACTACTTCACAGGTGTCCTATACCAAAATAACTGAAATGCATTTGTTGTGGTCACCCACAGAGGTGAGATGAATCCCTCCCAAACTCAAAATTTGGTTTAGATATCAAGACTGATAATGCCCCAGATTCACCAGGAGAGTATGAAATGGTTTATTACTGACATAATGAGGCTTTTTTGGGACAAAACAGAATGAGCTCCCAAGCAGATCCAAGAATAGCTTGAAAAAGCAGAGAACAGAAATTGTCTTTAGGGTTTTTAAGGTAGATAGAAGGGGTGGGGTAGGGTGAATGTTCTTTCACATAGGATGAGGCTTGTGTGGTTTGGAATTCCCACTAGCACCAAAGAAGCAACTTTCTTATTAGCTCACCCAGATATAAAGCAGACAGGAAAAGAAAAGGGAGTGGTTGGGATTGAAATCTGTCAGCTGTCAAACAAACATTGAAAACTGAATCTGACTATTATAATTCACCTCTGATATTTGACCGATGGGTGAAGTGTATAATATTTCAGTTAACTGAGTTTAAACTTATTTAAATTGACCATCACCATCCTCTATAAAGCCCGAGGCTCTATAGCCTGAGGCTGGTAAGGAAAGTGAATGCTCCATTGAATGTGTTGCTCAAAAGTCCAGGATTATGCAGCTCTTGAAGTGAAGTAAGTGCCTTGGTCACTATCAGTAATAGAGCCTGGAACGCTGAAAGGGGTAAGGAGTATTTTGGTGGTATCTTGTGTTGTGACTTTAGTATGTGCCAGAACTTTTGTGATCCTGATCCAATTTTTGCATATCCATGAAGCAAGAGATCACCAGAGTTCTTACATCAAAAGAAGTAACCTTGACTAAACAATTGTTCTTGTTGCCATTGCCAGACTAGATGGCCAAACCATTGGCAACGACCAAGAATTTGTAAATGCAGATGGGGCCAATTATTGGCCAAGGTATCCAATGCTAAGATGGCTGCCTAATGTACAACCAATTATGCTGATCTTTGGATTCTATTCTTGATCAGGGACATCCTGGTAAAGGAATAATAAGGTACGATCCCTCAGTGAGCTGCGTCATATATGATGGCTCTATTGCTGTCCAAAAATTATATGAACTCCCTTTGCTGTTCACATAGATGCACCCAAGGGAGAACCCAAGTGACCAGGTCATTCGGGATAGAAGAGTCCTCCTCTAGAACTGTGGCACTTGACAACACATTGAGGATGGAAGGAGCACTCTTCCTGTTGATGAAATATGCTAGCACCCATATCTGACTCTATTCTCTAGAAGGAAGTTTCCATGGTTGTGCTGAACTCGGGGAGTGCTGCTTCTATAACCCAGACATAAGGGCAGTTGGGTATGGAGAGCTGTGGGCTTAGGGCCCGTGAGAATCTCTGTTTCTTGGAGAGCCCAGTAGGTAACCAGCAATAGCCACTCTAAAGGTATGAGCTGCGGAGTCAAGTGGGGCATTTTCTTTTACCAAAAGTCCATGGGAAATGTATGTCCATCTTGGATGCCCTATTCAAAACAGCTGATTTTCAAGTAACAGTATAAAGGGCTTATTAGGTCAAATTTGTAACTTAGGAATATGTTGCCCTCAGAACCCAGAAAGGCCTAAAAGATGTTTGATTTGTTTTAAAATTATGGGTGATGAGTAAATTAACAATTGTTTCTTGACAGTGCCAGAATAGCCTCAGTTTACCTAATCATTTTCAAGAATTTAACTGAGGTTGTGGGGTCTTATACTATTTGTGGAACAATTGCCCATTCTCTTTTTGTGAACTCTTTTGTTAAGTATTTGTATGGCCTGAATGAGTATGTCAAACAAACCTCCTTGGAAAGTGATGTCATCAAAATAATATCATACCTGTGTTCCCAGAGAAAGTCAGATGTGGTTAAGAACTTGCCTGCAAGGATCACATGTGATAGCGTGGCTGTTGCAGCGCTCCTTATACAGACATATAAAGGTGTATTGGTCACTTCAGTTTGAGAATAGGTCAAATTGGACTGTTAAATAGAGCAACAGTGTGAATAATCATCCTTTCCCTAATTAGGTCTTCCATTATGGGTTTCAATCTTTGAAGGCCCTCTTTCAATTTACATTGGTCTGTATTAACTTTTAACTAGGGAGGAAAAGGACCGTGGGGTCCCATTTTGTCAAACCATTTGTAACTGTCAAAAAATTAATTAATTTTAATTTTTTATTCATCTAGTAAGATCCTCTCTGTCCATGATGGGATATTTTAGGGCAATGGTCACTAAGACTCTAGAGAATTTTGGCAAGGCAATAGTCCAATGGTTAAGACATGTCTTTTTGTCCTCTGTTTTATATTCAGGAACATCCCTAAGGTTTTGGGGAACACCACAACTAAATGTAATAGGATTCCGGGCTGAACTGTAATTTGAGCTCCAGTATTGATAATAATCATGAAGGTTTGCCAACGGTGCATTTCAATGGATGTTAAAGTTATTCTAGGACCTATATTGTGCAGTCACCAAAGCCAATCAGCCCTCTTTTTTAAATTACTGTGTAAAAAGGGCCCCAGTCACACACTTCTGTCCCTAAATGCTAATTATTGAAACTTGAAACTGAAATTGGTGAAATTAGGTAGGACTTAGCAATTGCAGCATAAAGCAGCACAGTTCAAAACATAAGATTGCAGGCAAGCACATCCAGTTATCAAGACAATGTAAGAGAAGAAAGCTCCCTGGTGATGGTAGCCATTATCTAGTCACTCTGTTTCCTGTGCCAAATGTTGTTATCACTCACAACAAAGAAATGGACCCTTTACCCGATATTTGGTTCAGATGTCAAGACTGATGATGCCACACATGCGCCAAGAAGATTTGAAAAGATTTGTTACTATTCAATAGGACTTTCTAGGGATAGCAGGATTGGACCTAACAGGTCCAAACACGGGTCAGGACGGGGGGGAGAGGAGACTAGCTTTGAGATTTTTAAGGGAGTTAGGAGTGGGGCCAGTATGAGAGCTCCTCCATGAAGACTGGGACTTGCAAGGTTCCACCTGTATCAAAGGAGGGAACGCCTAGGCTTTCTTACAGCTTGCCCAGTGTGGAGCAAGGGAAAGGGAAATGCTGGCACTTGAAAGTTGTCAGCAGTCAGACATCACAAAAATGGGGTCTGATATTTTATTACACATATGTGTGTACGTGTGTGTGTTATATGTATGTTAGAAGAAAAGGTTTGGTTTGGAATATTACTACATTTTCACCTGTACCCAGCATGACATAGTGATTCACAGGGAGTCAGGGTGTAGAAATTGTAAGGACTTTATTCAGACAAACCTGAACTTATACCCTTAATCTGCTATTATTTTTTCTGTGCTTTTGGAAAAGTATGCTTAACTTTCCAGTTTCCTCCACTATGTAAAATAGAAACCTCTAGGAACTGTTGAGGGGAAGAGGTCAATGTGCGAATTCATGTGAATTGTGTGGCATGGTTCTCAGCATATGGTAGGTATTCTTCATGCTGGTTCTACCTCTTTTCCTCAGACATTCAGTAACTTCACTTTATTTCTGAATGGAAACCCTGGCAATAGTAAGGTTTTCCTGTACAGCCAATTCCTGATTATTCACAAGTGAGTTGCCCTCCTTGGGGATAACATGATGCCCCAGGAGTTTCCCAGCATGCATTTCAGCTGGCCAGCATTCTTCATCTTAGGGGAAGGTATGAGCCAAACCAACTAATTCAATCACATATTAAATTGGATTATGCAAGGTTGTTCTCTCCATTATGTACATCTACACCATAAAAATATATTTGAACCTTTCTATTTAATCTTTGTTAATCAATGATCTTTTTGGCTATGCATTTCAGGATACTTACCATGTATAGTTTTACTATTCTATTTTTTCTTTCTAATGAACATGTATTGGGCAGGTTGTGGTGGGTCACAGTGACACGGTAGACCTTATCCCTTATCACTAGGATATTATGTAAGGATAAGATGGCAGTAAGAAAAATAGAAAGAATTCAGAATACATATATGAAACAAAGCAGAATATGCTGTTTGTTAGAAGACAGAACCTGATGGCTAAAAACCCATGACTTTGAGCTCCTCTAACTTGTGGTTTCTTCATTCCATGAGGGCCATTTTTAGCACTTATTTGATATTTTGCTGCCCAACCACTTCCCTTTAGCCTTACAATTTCAGTGGACACAAGTTGATTCCAAGTCCGGTATCTGCATTTTTCTATGCCTGATGCCTTTCTCCAAATACAGAGACCACTCTACCCACATGCCTGACATCCTGGAAATGCCAAGTATTTAATACCCCTTAAGAGTAGTTCCCAACTGGTGACTGATGGGAACTGGTATATAAATACCCCATCACCCTCTCTCCTCGATGGGAAAACACTGAAGCATGTGCTTTACATTGACTTCCAGAGTTTTTCCAGTGGGATTAAGCACCATCACCCAGAGTGACCACTGGTTTTATAGAACTACACTTTGTTGATTGTTCTTTTCTTTGTCTCATTACTCATGTAAGAGTGTTTTCTGCTAATCACGAATCAGCAGCTGGCACTCACGTCCTTGATTTAGGATCTGCTTGTGGGGGAAGCCAAATTAAGATAATTTGGGTTTATTTTGTTGAGGAATTAGGAAAGAATCAAGTTATGTACAATAACTTGCATCTATCAAGAGCTGTGAAAATTCTTGGTTTGTGATCTAACACCTTAGCCTATTTCTGTTTCATGGTTATTGGCACAAGACATGAGACTCCTAGGTCACAGGCAGAAACTCCTAGGTCACAGGCAGAAAACTTCATTACTCATAGCACAGCAAGCCACGTGAGCTCCATGTGTCAGCTCTCCTTGCCATCCCTTCCTCCAGGCTCCAGAAAGGGGATGCACCGGGACCCATATGAAGGCCAGATACACAGTAGATTTGTGTCAAGACTAAAGAGGCTAAACTTAGATACTTCATTATTTTATCATGACTGGCAAGCACACCTACTTTTACTTCTCATCCCTCACTGCAAATGCCATCCTGAAAATTGGCCCAAGCAAAGAAAAGTCATAGTCTTATATTCTTGGTATACCTTGCAAGGACCACAGGACACACAGCCCATGGCAAATCACCTCTTCCAACAGTTTCCTGGTTTATATTCTCTTACTTCTTGTGTACCCATCACCAATAAACTGAGGCGAGGCTTGAAATGTCATTTTCACTTCTAACACAGGGCATGCCATTATATTCTAGCCTAGCTCACATCAGAACACCAAGTGCTAGATGCTGTAATACTTTCCCTAACTTGAGGACACTAGTGGTCAAGGAGAGAATGCAACATAGTAAGCCCAAGAAGTATAAAAAAAGAATAATGGAATCATGATTCAGGGAGGTTTCTCAAGTCTTACAAGAAAATGCTATTTGAGTTATCATAACAAATGGTGAGTTTTACAACAGAAGAGAAGATGGATCACAAAGAGAGGGGACACTACGGAAGAAGGGCGGTAAGATGGGGAAGCATCATGGTGTCTCCAGTGATGGTCAGTAGGGTGGTAAGGAGTGATTAAAATGAGGTTAGCAAAACAGTGGTCACCACATTATGAAGGGTCTCAAAGTCTTTTAATGTGTATTTAACAAATGTTAATTGCCCTTCTACTATATTCTGCTCCAGTAATATGAGCTACTCTCTCAGGGTCTCCATTTATTATTCTTCTCACTCCACTCCCCTTCTCAAATATCCATCTAAGGTAGCAGGGGCATAACCTCAGATTGGTTTCACCAGAATAGCAGCCCCTTTTCCTCTGCTATCCAGAGGATTCTATTGTAGGTATCAGGCAAAGACCTCTGTTGAGATACCCATATCCATCATTACAGTCAAATAAGAAAGTACTGCTTTTAACACTTTTTTTTTTCTATTTCAGTAGTAGAGCTCAGTGAACATGAGAATCGAGGGGAAAGACATTTGCAGAAGCTAAAATATCAGGCTCTGAATTCAATCGCACAGGTGAAACTCCTTAGCTATGTGGCCTTGGACAAGCTACATAACATCTTAAAAACTCAGTTTCCATTTCTGTAAAATGGGAATAATAATGTTACAGTCCCCGTGCAAAACATTCTCATGATTGAATGAAATAATTAACATTAAGTACATGGGGGGATCCTGGCACATTTTATCATCTAATACAAATAGTTATAAACCTCAGGTTTATAATATTATCATACATGGTTGGAAGGTGGCAGTATTTAGTAGAACAGCCATAGAAAATCAATCCATTGGGCTTCTTTGGCTACTATTAAAGTATTTACAAAGAGTTTTGCAAATGGGAGCTAGTCATAATGTTTACAAGTTGTAACATTCTTATCAAAACTGAAATCTGCTCACCACATCAAAATCTGACTGTGGCTTCCTAAAGAGTGTCAACAAATTTTCAAAGACATTTTCAGAGATGGATCTGTGGTTTATTTTTAAGAAAATCCTCACACATTTTATTAGCAAGAAATAATGCATTATCTTCATAGAAATCATTTCCACACGCCATGGTGGGTTGAAAGAGTTAATGTGGTTGCAAAACACTATTAAGTAGCTTACAAAAGTTTAAATTGGAGGAAAAATAGTTGCAGAATTTAATAGCTAAGAAATATCAAACATAGAACACATGGTTCAATACCTCATGTTTTTCTAGTATACTTTGTTATAATTGGAAATGAAAAAGGATAAGTATGTGTAACCCTGTACCACAGGCGCCTGTAACACTTCTCTCAGCCAAACCCCAACCCAGAAGCCACAAAATATGCCCTGTTGGATAAACCCAGGGCTTCCCCACTTCCATGCACTCTTACACAAGTCACAAACAATGCGCGTGCCAACAATTACATAACTTGCTTTGTAGCCATAGTAATCTTGCTCCTTCCTCTTTGGGGCCCACTCAGTCATCGCTCATTTGTCTTGTTTCACGCTGGCCTGTTCACTTCATCCAGCTCCCTTAAGCCCTGGTACACACACTCTTCATCGCACAGCTCACGCCATACAAATTGGGCTTAAAACTGCGCATGTTGCAACAGATGGCCTTTTAACATTCATCTCTGATGTGACTCTGCCGCCTCCAAATAATTTCTGAACCCTGCTCGTGTCTACCTTTCTCTTTGCATTTGACTAAGTGTGATACAATTCTTGGGGATCAGCCTCCAATCCAACACCCTCACTTTATAGATGATGAAATGATCTCACTTTAGTTACTTTTGTATCAGAATGTTTCACGTGAGGTTTTTGCAGAAATATTTATCAATCACTCTAAATGCTAAGCTAATTTCTGGAAGGTTTCCACAAGTAGCTGGTCTTTCCCTCCACATTATATTAATTCCTAAAACTTTTATTCAGAGGATAAAATTCCTATATTGTCCCCTGAGGAGAAATGCCTTTTTATTGAAAAATCAGTGGCTCAGAAGAGAGAATATATTGTCTGAATATAGATGTATGGGATTTAAAAATGTATTTAAATTTTTTATAAAAGGTATTAATTCAAATCATATATCATCTTTATGAATTCACTCTGGAATTTATTTCCTCTTTCTTTGGTTCCCCTGAAATTTACCACATCTTTATTTATATAGTACTTTATAGTGTTTTAAGTAGATTACCCTATATTCTACCAATAACAATGAATAATTTTGGGTGGGGAAATACATGGCTTTATCATATACATGAATAAACCATAGATCATTTCTAGCTGTGTGGATTAGACTATTGAAAGAAAAATAAATAAATTGTGAAAATACTGGGGACACTGGAATGAAATGTTTATATACTTGAGATCCCCAAATTCCATAATTTTATCTTCCTGAAAGGCCAAGAATTTTAAAATACTTACACATGATGAAAATATCCAAGGTACTGTCTCGTAGTATGTCATTGTCTGGATGTGCCAAAAACAAGTCCTTAGGCATTATAAGATGGGATTCTCTGCCTGCATAACATTGTTGCAAGTTTCCAGTGGCTATTTGTCTTCTGAATTAGGTTGGATAGATTATCAGAACCAGCTTACTTTGAATGTTAACTATTTTGTTGTCTAAATAACTGTATAAATAAAACATGGGGTGAATAATTGATTTTTTTACAAACTGTCAAGGCATTTCAAACTCTATGGGAAAAATAGCATTTAATGTTCACTGTTGAAAGAGAAAAATTGAAAAATAATAATATTGTGTCTCACGTTTTCCTAAAGCCGATTTCCTGATGTTCATTTGAAAACTTTGACATCAGATCCTATTGAGGGAACTCAGAAGATACCTCATTAACTGCTTCAGGGGCACACATCTATTTTAAACGATGAAGATCTTTCCATCCAGATTTACTATTCTTTCCTAGTCAGACACATTGTAATTGTCTCTTCTTTATCTACGCTACGGTAACTTTCTCTTACACTTTGAAAGAACGTCACACTACTCCATCAACACTCTCTTTGTCCCTCAATACTATTTCTTTCTTGTTATTTTAAGGATTTCTGTAAAAGCATCTTTCACTCTCTAAAATGTCAAATTTTACTACCTAAAATATATGTGCTACTGTAACTGCACAAACCACTGGCTAGACCTGGCGAATTAATATGAGCTGGCTCCTCCTTAGGAAAGATCCATATTTCCCTAAAACCACCTCCAGTCTGTAGCACATGGTCTCCAATTGCTCATTTAACAGTGGCATACTGTTGATAAGAAACATTTAACAGAAAACTTAGTCAAAATGGTTGATTATCCAGATGTTGTTCAATCAAGTATTGTTTATACTACTGTTTGCTCTCTACGTTGTCAGCAAAATTATTTAATTCACAGTATCGTGTAATGTAGATTGTCACACTGTTACTCATAGCAAAGCAATTATTCGGTACTTCAATACAGAGTTAGCAATAATAAAATCAGCCTAGGTTTTGTTTCAGTGTTCTTAAATACGAAGAAACAGTCTACTTCAATTGTTTTAAAAGCCTAATTTATATCTTTCCTGATACAATTGTGATACATTGGAAAAAGTGTTTTGTTTTGTTTTTTTCCTTGCAAACTTTGCAGCAAAATAGCTTTATGACTCTAGGCCTGAGTGGCTTGTGTCTGAACCACAGGCTGAAGAGTCCTGATGATAGATAGACAGACAGATGATAGATAGATAGATAGATAGATAGATAGATAGATAGATAGACAGGTAGATATATGTAGAGCTGGAGATGGTGTACATATAAAGGTAAATGTAGGTACAAATGTGGGGCTAGACATAGATGTCGCCTCGGTGTATTGGTGTTATTGGTGTGTAGACACAGATATAGCTAGATTAGCACAAAGCCTAATTCACCTTGCTATTCTATCTTAACGCATATATTTATGAAAAATGTCTGATTCCTGTAGGTGTATGAGTTCCCATCCTTTATCCAAAGAAATTCATAGTGTTTGAAAAATCTTGTTTCACAGTTATAGGTCTTTACATGCTCGGGGGAAGCTGAAGACTTTTTTCACATACACACATTCAGCTCTTACTGAAGCAGGGAGTCAAGAAAGCAGAGGAAATTCTCAGCAGTGGATTGAGCCTTTGTCATTTTCTGAAAATCTTATTAAGTAAGGCGTCATATTAGAATTTACAAATGGAAATCTGTAAGTGAATCTTTAGAAACCTTCTTTCTGGCTTTAATGGCCAGAAATGTATTTAAGCTTGAAGTTTATTTGCTCGTGTTATGTAAAGGGACCCTGATGCTTTGGTAGAAAGAGCAAGCCATTTCTTGAAAGATCACACCACAGACACATAAACACAATGTACATACCCTTACGCACTATTTCAAATTAACGTATTAAAAATGCTGCTGTTAGATTCACCACAGTGTTACACAGATGGACTTTTTGCACTATAGTGTTTTTCTTCCCCCAGACATACAGTTTTAATATATCGATTCACCCGAAGTTAAGGTCAAACCAGGGTTAAATTACTCCACCCTTAACTGGTGGATTAATAATTCAAATTCACATTTTCATTGACCTGGAAACCATTGTATTCCCCAAGCAGGAGTCTTTAGTCACAATAATATATATTTTCCATAATAAAAGGGGAAAGAGAAACTGCACAAGCAACGCATGCTCATGATAGATAGTACGTTCGATGTCTATGGTTGCTCTGTGTATTGACTGGAGTGGCAGTTTGCACTAGTGGTTTTAGATTTATCTGCCATCTATGCGATATTCCTACACGTTGATATTCATTTGATTGTTGTTTATTTGTTCTGTGCACAAATGGTTTTGGCTTAGAGAAGGCTGTTAGGTCTCTAAACTATTTCCCCATGGGCTGATGTAATTGCTTGCAAACATAGTATGAAATGCAAGAGACCAAAAACAACAACAATAACAGCAAAACATGGAGAGTCATTAGAGATCATTGGGCTTTACTTTGGCATGAGAAAAATAAAACATCTTCCAATAAGCTAAAACATTTCTCTTGCATATCAACCTTACAGACCTCATTAGACCTCATTTTGCACTCACACATTTCTCTAGCTTCTCTAACTTTGGGGTTTGGAAGTTCTGTTGGAAATTATTGCAATTAAACTTTTATGTCTTAATTTTGTGACACCAATTAATCTTTAAATCATGAATATTTTATTGTTAGAGCTTGCAACATACCTAGAAGATCATCCGGTTCATTTTCCATAGACAACTGATGTTGAACCTGAGGAGAAAAACAATAGAACAATTGAACAGAAACTTATAAATAAATAGTATTTTATGAACTTCCATTAAGAAGATATTCTAGCTGTCTCAAATTATTTTAGGTGTGTTTTAGGAAAAAAATATCAAGGTTCCTTTGAGTAAGACAAATTAAAGGTGACAATTATTTGGGGGCCCACTTATATTCAAACTTTATTTAACACCCGCTATTTGCCATTCGCTAGTCTAGTCAGTAAATGTAGAAAAATAAAACAGAAGCAAAACCTGCTATCTTGGTGCTCATATTTTAGTGAAGGAGGTGAGGTAAAGGGATAAAATTATGCCTGTTTTGTTTAAAAATATATAAACCATAAGCAAATATCACGTTACTTTATAGTATGTTATTTACATAGAGTGATAGAGAACGCATCCCAGTTAGAATCAAAAGCCCTGAGCATTAATCTGGAGTCTGAAACACACAAGACACTTTCATGGGTTGCTCTCCTTTTTGAGCTTCAATGTGTCCCTTGGTTAATTGTGAAACCGAAAATGTATCCAGTCTTCCTCATCAAATTTCCCTGAATCTCAAAAGTGATCAAAGAACGTTATAGCATTTTGGAAAATGGCATCAAGCATGATACAAACATAAGGCAGTGTCATTATTTGGGTACTTTGGTGTGAGAGGGCAGGTTAAAAGCCCACTGCAAAAAAAATCCACGGAACATTCCTGGATCTTTGCAAGTGCTAAACATTGGCTGGCAAACTGATGTAACTTTGTATGAGTTTCAGGGTAAAGATTGTGCGATTTTAGGATTTGTACATAATAAGTTCTACCCCATCAGATCCACCCTGAGGATGTAATATACTGGGGCCTTCCCCTTGGTCAGTTCAATGTTTTTAGGGCACCATTTTTCTACATGACAAGTGGTGATGCAATATGGATTCGAAGAACTGTCTTTGGGGTAAAGATCCCACTCCCCACCTGTGCTAAAAATAACCACTGATGAATTCCCAACAAGTGAAAGGAGAAGGAAGGATCATCTTTTATGATTTACATTAATTTTATTTTCTATTTAAATCTGCTCTTGATGTTCACTTTAAACTGACTGCATCTGCTTTAAAAAGTTTGGCATTGGGTCTGGAGTTAGAATGAAAACTACAGGGAGTATTTTTTCTTGGGTTCTATGGCTTCTATATCAGTGGTTTTCATATTAACATGAATTTAAAGTCAACTGTTGATCTTGGAACATTGGCGTCCCTGGGCCCTGGCACAAATATTCTGACTGAGTGAATTTGGAATGTGTCCCAGAATCTGCATATTAAATACTACCTACCTACCTCGCCATTTTAATTCAGTTGACCTTTATAACATACTTGGAGGAAAAAAAAAATTACTCTAAGGGTAATGGACAATCCTGGAAATAATCACATTTTTAAGGCTTGCAAATAATTTTCTATGTAAAATCATGATTTAGATATTTCTGTAAAATATGTTATAAATAGCTAGTTGTGGCAGGAAATAAGATGAACACACACAGACCCTGCTCAGCTGCCATTTTAAATATGCAGGGTTTTTTTGTTTTTGTTTTTGTTTTTTTTTTAAGATTTTATTTATTTATTTGACAGAGATAGAGACAGCCAGCGAGAGAGGGAACACAAGCAGGAGGAGTGGGAGAGGAAGAAGCAGGCTCATAGAAGAGGAGCCTGATGTGGGGCTCGATCCCATAACGCCAGGATCACGCCCTGAGCAGAAGGCAGACGCTTAACCGCTGTGCCACCCAGGCTCCCCCTAAATATGCAGTTTTTCTATTCCAATTTGTTCTTTTTGTTCTGCTTGAGTTTTTTCCCAATGTCTCAAGAAACCAGAATGAGCAATAGTAATTTTTTTGGCTTTTCCCTAAAAATTGAATATATTTCCTACAACAACCTAAAGACTGTCAGAATAGCATTCTAGTAGAGAAACAAAGAGGAAAGGAAAAAGTAAACTAAATATTGTTAGGAGAAAGAACAAGGAAAACACATTGAGTAAAACAAGTTCAAGATCCTGGAAGAGTGGACCCTTGATTTGGGAACTCCCAATGAGTTCTGTGTATTTGAAAACTTGTGTATAAGAAAGGAGCAGGAGGGAAGGCAATTCTGCGTGTGTTGTGCATACGCACTAGCACGCATGCAGAGCACACACATATTTAATACCACAAGATAAGAAACTACTCTGCTTAGGCTTTGCATTTTGTTTTGTTTTGTTTTGTTTTGTTTTAAACATGCTGTTGATACTTTGGAGGATGGATATTTCAAAGAAAGCATGTAAAAGCATATTTTTTTTTAAATTACTAATATAAGGGAGGAGAGGAGAAGAATGGTTTTGATTAAGGTTTTCAATTGTCTTATATATGTCAAGAACTTCCTTTTCTCTTCCTAAATTTTAAAAGGCTCAGAAACATTTGATGGGATTTTATTTTCCTCTGGGTATTTTCTTGGCTATTCTCTTGGGTTCTGAGAGTCATTACTCAATAGGATGGAGTTGGGGTAACTCCTAAGTTGAAAATAAATAGTAAAGGCTTAGGAAATAGGATGCATGCAGAATGGTAACAGAAAAAACGTTAACTTCGCTTTTGGAAGACATGAATAAAAGGTACTACAACTCTTTCACCAACATCAAGGGTAATGACATAGAGCACTTGTCCAGGTGTTCTTCATCTCCGCTGAGGACAGAATGAGAGGAAATGGATGGAGATGGATTATTTACTTTGAAATAAGAAATAAATCCCCGAGACTGAAGACCAACAACCATTGTAATTTTGTTGTTGTTGTGTATGTGTCTGTGTTTATGATTTTAAGGAGCCTTATAACTGTATTACAGTAAGATTTTCCAACTGGAACTCCTTGGTCTAAGTTGGCTTTTTTATGTTCCTGAATAGAGAAAAAGTAGTGCAAGTGGCTGCTTAGAATGCACCCTAGACCTATCATTCCTTAAATCAAAAATCCAATATTTTCTTTTCCTCAGATAGTTTTAAACTAACTGATGAGATGTCATTAGGGAGTTTTCCCTGAATTAAATGTAGATTTGTTTCCCATGATCCTCTTCTCTTTTACTCTTCATCTCATTCATTCCCAATTATTTTCTTTCTCATGATATTGGAAGTTAAAAAGGGTGGGACATGCAAAGAATGTTTTAGAAGTAATCCTTCCTGCCTGAGTTAAAAAAGCAACATTTGGAAAAGTTTATGCTACAATTTGCTGAGATCTTAAATAGAATCCTTATTGAGATTAGTTTCCTGAAGAAAAAATCAATAGCAGGAGAAATACTAAAAGTTATTTTATTAATTTAAAATGCACTTTAATTATAATGGGAGATTATAATTGTTTTTTTCAAAAACACAAACAAAAACAACAAAAAACCTGAGCTTGATTGATTTAAGGAAAGCCAAACTATTCTTTACTTGCTATATTCTGTAGAGGTACAACACAATGTAAGTTACAAAGAAAAGATGGCATCCAAAACTTACGATGTCTTAAAGGCATTTTGGATATTAGGTAGTTATTAAAAATAACTTTTTGCTGGCACCTTGGTGGTTAAGCCTCTGGCTCTTGGTTTTGGCACAGGTCATGATCTCAGGGTCGTGAGATGGAGTCCCCATCAGACTCTGAACTCAGTGGGAGTCTGCTTGAGATTGTCTCTCTCCTTTTCCCTTCTCAAAGTACATGGTGGTAACAAGGAGAGGATGCATGACCTTATGTCAATCTATCAATAATCTAAATCAGGAAAGCAAATGCCATTTATTTTTATACCTTTCAAAATTTATCTCATAATTTCTTAATTATTGGAAATTAATTTTAAAAGTGAAACAATGTTCATGGGGTGCCTGAGTGGCTCAGTCCGTTAAGCATCTGCCTTTGGCTCAGGTCGTGAATCCAGAGTCCTGGGATCGAGCCCCACATCAGGCTCTCTGCTCAGCAGAGAGTCTGCTTCTCCTTCTCCTTCTGCCGACCACTCTGCCTACTTGTACTCCCTCTCTGTCAAATAAATAAATAAAATCTTTAAAAATAAATAAATAAATAAAAATAGAAGGGAGACAATGTTCTGTTCCTATTTATCTTTTACCAAGTAAATTTTATATTTCTGAGGTATTTATTTGCATAATTGCAAATGTTCTATATTTACATATGGCAATTATTTTATTACATAAAAATTATTGAGGGACGGACAGATAAGATATCCTTCAACAGATAATGATTCTAGATGAAAAATAATATTTATAATTATTGCAATGGGCAAAAATGTTACCGAGTTATTGAAAATAATTAATGTCTTTTCAACAAATATAAATTGTTTTTACACTGAAAGATTTCCAAATCAACCATATATTCATAAATCATTTCTACTGAAAAAGTAAATAATATATTCTAAGTGTTTCAGTATGTCTTTATAATAAATGCTGAAAAAATGTGGAAATATTTGCATTTGTCCCTTATCCCCCCCATATGTATATAACAAAAGCAGTATTTCCACATTTATATATAAATATTTGCACACATTTGTATTTGTTCCCAATGCACACTGAAATACAGTTGATATTATGATATTTAAGTAATTGTAGACATAATACACTTGATTAATTTTTAGATTTTAGAAAGGAAATTTTATTACTATAATGAGTTTGGAAATCTGGAAATAAATATTTAGGACTTATCAAAATTTTAATTCCACGTATTCTGAATTTAGGCTTTTCAGATAAATATTTGAGATTGCAGTTAATGAAAAGAGTTAAAGAGTTTTCAGTTGTTCATTATTTTTGAAATAGATTTTAAGGAAGTTATATTTCCCTTTTTAATTAAGTGAAATCACAATAAGAATTCATAGTTTTTATTCTTGTTAGTTTGTGAATCTATTTGAGTATGACACAGGATGTTTGTTTTAAACTTCTATAATATAAATAAATTGCATTCCAATAAAGTTATAAGAACTCTGAAATGCAACAATGTAATGCATTTTAATACAAATAATATTCAAGCCTCAATTGGTCATTATTTGGAAAACTAGACCAAAAGAGATTAGTTAAAGATAACGATCTCTGGTTTTCACAGACCGCTTTTTGGATAACAGTGGTACAGTAATATGGTAACTTGTAATAAAAGAAAATGAAACTATGAATTTGTATCTTTAGCAGGAGATAAGACAAGTAGTTGTATACATTTTAAAAATAACTACTTATAAATTATTGAATAGATATACATTATCATTGTGAAGAATAAGTTACTTCAAAAAGGATTAAGAATACCTAAGAAAAGCATTGCCCAAAATAATAAATTTAGAAAAATGAAAAAAAGCAGATTTGTATATTAAATATATATAATTCTGATTTTTCCCTACAGTTAGGAAGGTCAGTGAAGAAAAGCCTTTTTAATAAATTTCTTTTGTGTTTTATAAATTTATTTTATAAATTATATCTGTGGCTATAATTTGGTTATCTTTGATACTATGGTGGTAATTTTTTAGGTGGAAAAATTCTAAATTCTCTTTAGGAAATGTCTCAAGTGAAACTATAAAATATTGACCCATTCTCATGTATTCCTTCTGAACTTTAAGCCCTTACTTTAGTTAAACCATTTATAATATGATATACAAAAACTGATCATCACTGACTTTTAGTTGCAAGATCTGAATGACACCAGCAATCCCTAACTCTTCTTTACCCTCTAACATACTTCCTACTTCCGGGAGGACTGGTAAAGGTCTTATTCAAACCAGGTAATTTACATACAGATCCTTCAAGATCAGAAATTCAATCAGATGAAAATGGGTTTTTGGTTGAAATGGATAAGAATGCTATGTAATTAAAACAAGCTCTTAATCATCTTCATTATGAAGTAAAAGAAAAAAAAAAGATCATAAGCGTCATTATCAAACGAACAGAGGGGAAAGCAAGGCCTTCTCAACAGGGAGTTCCATGGCAGCGCTTCTCAGAATTCATCTCAAACAAGCCCTCAAGCACGGAACAAAGAAGCCAATGCCTTTCCTCTCATCTCTCCCCTTGTCCCTACTGTTTGTAATAATGTACGTCTGACATGCTAACAATCAAGCACATGTTTTTTTATTGTTGTCTGATCTCAGCTGTCTGATAATGGCTTAAGAGGAATGATGAGTGGAATCACACATCAAGGGTCTCCTTTGTTGATCGCAGAACCAGGGGTGTATTTCCAATTTGCAGGTTGGTGCTACAGCTTTAGAAGTGCCACATTTGTTTGATATCCACTTGGTGCTGTGCCATTTAGCTACCAAACTCAGGGGTCAGCTGTGCCAACAACGTGTGAATAAGGAATTAAAGATATGGACTTTGCAGAAGTTTATGAAAAATAAAAGAAACAGTTTGTTTCCCAGTTATTTTTTTAAGTCTCCAGGCACAAAATAATAAAATACCACTCCGCAAAAATCTAAGTGTACCATATGATATGTACATACGTTCTCTACCATCTATATTTAGCCTAAAAAAGGTTTGATGTTTTCCATAATGAATGAAGAGTCAATCTGTTCTATGTTGTACCATTTGGAATTAATCCAAGACCAATTACTTTCCATATTATTCTCACAAATTTTCTGCAAGTCAAACTCTTCTTTTGGGGAAAAGCGTATCTTTCCAATAGTTGAAACTTTTTTTGAACATGAGCACGTGTTACCTGGGTAAAAATTTTTTAAAAATGTGTTTCAAATATAAACTGTATAATTTGATAAAAATTTTCAAAAACAGTCCATGATAACAAAAATTAGAATAATTTAATTAGAATATTAACTTCTCCCCCTGCTAATAGTAACATGTCATTTTCGTGAAGTTCACTTTCTGAAAGGAATCCCATTCTGTTTAACCAAAATACATTAATAATACATTTTTTCTTATATAAATTGATAGTGATTGAAATTAAGCCTTTTCTGGTGTCAAGGCCATAGTCACAGTTAAGAGACTTGACTTTATAGACTTCGTCTATAAAACATTTGCATTTTTAGAATATATATATGCTAATATTTATTACTTCCTCCTGTTTTTCTTTTCATTAAGAATAAAGAAAAAATATTAAACTATAGACATATGACTTATATCCTATCAACATTAATAGTTATCTCTCAGAACACGGTGGTGCAAATGAACACTCTAGATAAGCTTACTTTTTATTCAAACACTTCTGTTAGAATTGATTTTTATTTTAAGGTACAATGGCATGAATGGTTTTAGGAATACTTTTAGCTGCATACACAAACTGTCTCAATACTATAATACAGACATATTTAGGATAAGATGTTTTGGTCACATGGAGTTACTTGAACTTAGTATGTAATAAATTTACTATTTTACTATTTTTATTTTCATTATGACTTGTTTATTGAGCAGCTGTGTATGAGAAAAGAAAAAAATACTATGTATCAGTATAGTAAATACTATTTAAATTAATATTTGAATAGATGAAGTGAAGCAAATGACTAAAAATCTGTGAAACACGTGATTAGCCATAGTAAGTATAGAGAGGTATTAAATTAATAAGTCTGTGATGCACTAATTTATGTCAATTCAATGAAAAGTCTTAAGTGAAAACTTGCTAACAAAAGAAACTTATTAATGGAATACTGTTATTTTATTCAACTCCTAAACACTTAAGAGGCCTTTTGTACCCACTTGTCGTGGGAAAATCTACTAACCTTGAATCTCTGGCAATAAACAATCCATTTTAACTCTTTTAATGCTTTTCAGCATGCATTTTTAAGGTAGGAATTTCTCTGAAAATAGTATCTTAAGCCAGATTGTAGTTTCTTTTTTTCAAATGGTTCTTAGAAACCATGCAACCCTTCTAGTTATATAAAAATAGAATGTTTCAAGTATGGAAATAGGCCGTAGAAAACCATGAGGTCTGAGAATAAACTTTTAATAGGACCTATACATTAACTATGATTTAAGCAAAAGGTTCCCTTAAGAACCTTTAAAACTTGATGTGATTAGGTTTTTCTTGCAACAGCAACTCTGATTGCACTGTATCATGAGGCAAGGGTGTGTTTGATCAGGGAAAAAAGTCAAGATTATATTATTTTTCTGGATGAGAAAGAAGGACCCCGTTATCACCAGGACAGCTTCCTCATCAAATACATGTGTGACAGATCACCCCTGAAGGGAACACTTCTATTCTGCATTTCTAGGTTTCCAATAATGTCTCACGATAGCTCATAGTTTAACCTGAATGTTGCAGGTCTTTCATGCTAAAGATGTCTCCAGATCTTAACGGAGTTAAATTTTACCTTATAATTGCCTGGTAAGTAAATGAAAATTTTATTGAAAAACATTGCTGAGTTATTACAGAGGGATTTGTAATATTTTATTCTTTCTGACATGACTGTGATGTTACTGATAACAGTGATTTTCATTTTCAATAAAAATAAAAATAAGAAAAGTTTATATTAAGTATCACTGTCAAAAGACATGCCTTTATAGGTGAAATTATATCATCTTTAAGTCATTTTACACATCAAAATGTCAACGTTAACTTGCCAACATTCTTTCCCAGAGTTTAATTATTTTCTTTTCCTAAACATACATATTTTTTTAAAATGCTAGTTGCCAGACAAATGTTTATGAGCTTTCTTTTAAAATAGCCTTTGTAAGACAATAGTCATTCACTTTGTCACAGACAATGTAGGGTGTGATATAGCATTAAAGAGCAAACAGGAACCGCAGAGTAGGATTAATATAATATTAAATACCCAATACCCAAAATGCAGCAGTATATCGGATTTACTCCTGTTAACAGGTGGGTGCAAAAAGAAAAGTAGCTCCTTCATTCTCATTTTTCATAAAGCCAAACTCCACTAAACAAGAGAGATGGCTTAGCAATTGAAAAATATTTCCAGTATTTTCTAATTTGTCTCTTTTTGGTTTAAAAACTGAACTTAGTCCAAGTTTCTTTTCTGTAGAGTTGATTTTATAACTCTCTTTCTTCAGATAAATGTTCTTTCAGATTTTATTCTTTTTTCTGTCCTCAGGTCAACCTGGCGTGGGTGTGTTTGGGGAGGGAGAGGGTAGTTAGCAACAAGGCCCCAGGGGGCCTTGAATATAGACTCCTCTGGACCCTCCTGGTCTTTCCTCTGAGTGGCTGCAGAGATCTAGTCAACCTTATGGAGTAGGATCTTTCCTTCACATTACCTGCAGCTATTAACCTCAGGCACAAAGACTCATCAGCAAACCATCACAGATGAAATGGGTTCTTCTTTACATTGAAGAGGAAAACCTTTAATCTGATTCCTCTGGATTTGTTTCTTAATATGTCAAAGAGAGTTTAAATTCCTGTTTTCTCAAAGCCTGAATCTGTAAAATTATATTTTGGATGCCATCTGCTGAATACAATTTAATCTTTGTTCCGCATACCTTTTGTAACAACCTCGATCATTCTTCACCAAATCTACCACTACCTTGAGATTAATAAGAAACAAAGTGATATTATGTTTGCTTGTTTCAAGTTTTTATTTAAATTCTAGTTAGTTAACATATAGTGTAATATCAGTTTCAGGAGTAGAATTTAGTGATTCATCACTTACATACAACATCCAGTGCTCATCGCAATAAGTGCCCGCCATCACCCTTTTAATTTCCCTCTCCTCCTCCCTTCCTCCGCTCTGGCAATCCTGTTTGTTCTCTATAGTTAATAGCCTCTTATGATTTGCCTCCCTCTCTTTTTTTTTTTCTTCCTCCCCCTAGTTCATAGTTTTGTGTTTTGTAAGAAACAAAGTGATATTGATAAAAAAACAGAAGGGAAATAATACACTTAATATATTTTCAAAACCTTTTTTTGAAGTGAAGAAAATTTGGGTTAAAAACTAATTAAAATAGACCTGAATGTTAATAACGGTTCCCTTAATTAATGGATTTGTTGTTCCAACAACATTTATTGAGTCTTCATATATTCTGGATAGTGTTCTATGCCCTGAAAACACATCAGCTGAATAAAATAGACAAAACTTCTGCCCTGTTGGAGCTATTTTCTTGTGAACAGCACAGTTGTTAATCTTATTCTTTCCCATGGCTTTCAGGACCATCTATATGCTGATAACTACTATCAGTGAGAGTCTAATCCAGAAAACAGAAATCTTTGGGGATTTTTAAAAGGGACTTTAATAGAGTCAGTTGGTACACAGGTGATAAAAGAGCTGAAAAGAAAAAGAAGGATCAATGAGGTAACCAGCATGTTACCAACAGCTACACTCATAGATTAGAGGATCAAAGAATAGAGATAGAATCACCAGATATCGATGCCGGACTCACCAGATGGAAGCTAAAATCACACCAGCCTGTGGGGTGGAAGCAGGAGCTACCAAGGATATTCAGCTGCTGTTAGAGACCTACTTCAAGCCAAAAGGAGAGGGAGAGAAATACCCTGATTCTCAACACTCTCTCCCCTTCCTATCTCTTGCCAGTGTCTGGCATCAGCCAAACCCAATGTCACATAGAGTCAGCAGTGATTGGCCCACTTGTGATGCAGAGAAGAATGAGGGAAAGACGAGGAGTGTCTCTGAGAACAAACAGGACAAGGCTGGCACATCTACCAAACTTACATCTTCTGTCATTAGCTTTCTCGGGAGCTTCAGACCCATGTTCAAATGCCTCTATGAGATTTCCCTTAAATATATAAAAGGCACATTATAGCGATTATGAAAAACATCAGACTTTACCCACACACATACACACACAGACACAGACACACACCAACGAAGCTAAACTAACTAAAATGTGAACCCTCCTAGTCCCCGGGTATACTGAAAACAGTGTCAATTATCCAAGTTGCTCAAGAATTAAGTTAGGGGCGCATCAGTCATGCTTTTCTTACCTTCTCCCGACCCTATTCAAGTCCTATCTCTGAAATGTTATGGCTCTGTACACTTCTCTTCATTTCCACAGCTAACACTCTAATATAAGCCACTATTATATTTCCCTTGAATTTTTACAATATCTCCTAACTGCCCCACTATAATAGATTGTATTTTTCAAGAATGGCCATGTCAGAATCTCTCATCTCACCTAATTTTCTGCCACATGACCTTGCCACATCCCTAATAGGAGGTAAAATGCATCCCTCTAACCCCTTGGACGTGGGAGGACTGATTGACCAATAGAATAGAGTAGATGTAACACTGACCCAGTACTAAGCCTTCAGTTTCCTGCCTCTTGAAGCCAGAAGCCATGTAAGATATGTAACTACCAGAAACTGCAAAACTGCAAAGCTTTGAGATTCCCAAGGCATGTGTAGACATCCTGGGGAATGAGACCACCTATGAAGAGAAAGAGGCCAAGAAATACTTCTAGTACTGTATGTATGAATGAAGAACTTATCTTGAACTTATCTTGAATCTCCAGTTGCCCAAATAATTTCCTCACAGTGCTAAATATAGAGTTACTCTGGATCTCAGCAATTCTACTTCTAGATATCTACCCAAGAGAAATGAAAATAAAAAAATATATCCACACAAAATTTTATACTTGAATATTCACAGTAGCACTACTTAGAGCAGGCAAAAAATGGAAACGACCTAAGTGTTCATGGCTAAGGAACAGATGTACAAAATATGGTATATCCATACATATACAATGGGAAATTATTCAGCAATAAAAAGGAATGGAGTACTGATACATGATACGATATGGATGAAACTTGAACATGTTATGCTGAATGAAAGAAGTCAGTCGTGAAAGACCACATATTATGTGATCTCATTTCTATGGAATGTCCCGAATAAGAACTATAAAGACATAATGTAGATTAATGGCTGCATAAGGCAAGTTGAGATGTGTGTGTGCTGGTGGAGGAGGATGACTGGGTGGTTATTGAGAGCGGGCAATTAGTGCTGATGAGTACAAGGTTTCTTTTAGGGATGATGAAAATGTTCTAAAATTAGATTAGAGTGATGGTTTCATTAGTCAGTAAATATACTCAAAACCATTGCATGTAAATTTTATTTTATTACTTATTTTATTTTATTTATGTTTTAATTTAAATTTTAGTTAACATACAGTGCAATATTGGTTTCTGGAGTGGAATTCAGTGATTCATCACTTATTAACACCCAGTGCTCATCACAATGCCCTCTTTAATACCCATCACCCATCTAGCCCATCATTCCCCACCCACTTCTCTCCATAAACCCTCAGTTGGTTTTCTATCATTAAGAGTCTCTTATGGCTTGTTTCCCTCTCTCCTTTTTTTCTTTCTCTTCTTCCCCTATGTCCATCTGTTTTCTTTCTTAAATTCCACATATGAGTGAGATCATATGATATTTATCTTTCTCTGACTGACTTCTTTCACTTAGCGTAATACACTCTAGCTCCATCCATGTTGTGGTAAATGGCAAGATTTCATTTTTTTGATTGTTGAGTAATATCTGTTGTATATATACCACCTCTTCTTTATCCATACATCAGTCGATGGACATTTGGGCTCTCTTCATAGTTTGGCTATTGTTGATAATTCTGCTATGAACATTGGGGTACCTGTAGCTCTTTGAATTTGTATTTTCGTATCCCCCGGGTAAATAACTGGCAGTGCAATTGCTGGATCATAGGATAGTTCTATTTTTAACTTTCTGAGGAACCTCCATACTGTTCTCCAGAGGGGCGGTGCCAGTTTGCATTCTCACCAACTGTGCAAGAGGGTTCCCCTTTCTCCTCATCCTCACAAACATCTCTTTCTTGTGTTGCTAATTTTAACCATTCTGACAGGTGTGATGTGGTATCTCATTGGGGGTTTGATTTGTATTCCCTGATGATGAGTGATGTTGAGCATTGTCTCATGTGTCTGTTAGCCATCTGGCATCTGGATATTTTCTTTGGAAAAGTATCTACTCATGTCTTCTGACCATTTCTTAACTGGATTATTTGTTTTGGGGTATTGCATTTGACAAGTTCTTTATAGATTTTGGATACCAACCCTTTATCAGATGTGTCATTTGCAAATATCTTGTCCCCTTCCATAGGCTGACTTTTAGTTTCATTGTTTCCTTCCCTGTGCAGAAGCTTTTTATATTGAAAAAGTCCCAATAGTTCATTTTTGCTTCTGTTTCCCTTGCCTCTGGCAATATGTCTAGTAAGAAGTTGCCATAGCCAAGGTCAAAGAGGTTGCGGTCTGCGTTCTTCTCTAGGATTTTGGTGGTTTCCTGTCTCACATTTAGGTCTTTCATCAATTTTGAATTTACTTCTGCATACGGTGTAAGAAAGTTGTTCAATTTTTGTTCTTCTGCATATTGCTGTCCTGTTTTCCCAACACCATTTGTTGAAGAGACTGTCTTTTTTTCCACCGGATATTCTTTCCAGCTTTGTAAAAGATTAATTGACCATGTATTTGTGGGTCCATTTCTGGGTTCTCTGTCTTGTTCCATTGATCAATGTGTTTGTTTTTGTGTTGGTACCATATTGTCTTGATGACTATAGCTTTGTAATATAGCTTGAAATCTGGAATCATGATGCCTCCAGTTCTGTCTTTCAGGAGTGCTTTGGCTATTTGGGGACTTTTGTAGTTCCAAATTTTAGGATTGTTTGTTCTAGCTCTGTGAAAAACACTGGTGATATTGTGATAGGGATAGGATTAAATGTGCAGATTGTTTTGGGTAATATAGATATTTTAACAATGTTTGTTCTTCCAATCCATGAGCATGGAATGCTTTTCCATTTCTTTGTGTCATCTTCAATTTCTTTCATCACCATTCTAGTTTTCAGAGTCAGATCTTTTATCTCTTTAGTTAGGTTTATTCCTAGGTATTTTGTTTTTAGCACAATTGCAAATGGGATCGATTCCTTGATTTCTTTTTCTGTTGCTTTGTTATTGGGGTATAGAAATGCAATAGATTTCTGCATATTGCTTTTATATCTTGCAACTTTGCTGAATTCATATATTCTAGCAACTTTTTGGTGGAGGCTTTCGGGTTTTCTATGTAGAGTGTCATGTCTGCAAATGGCAAAAGTTTGACTTCTTCCTTGCCAATGTAGATGTTTTTTATTTCTTTTTGTTCTGAATGCTGAGACTAAGACTTCCAGTACTATGTTAAATAGTAATGGTGAGAGACGACATCCTTGTCTTGTTCCTGACTGTAGGGGAAAGGCTCTCAGTTTTTCCCCATAGAGGATGATATTAGCTGTGGGTCTTTCATATATGGCCTTTATGATGTTGAAATATTTTCCATCTATCCGTACTTTGTTGAGGGCTTTTATCAAGAAAGGATGCTGTATTTTGTTAAATGCTTTTTCTCCATTTATTGACAGGATCATATGGTTCTTGTCCTTTCTTTTAGTAATGTGGTGTATCATGTTGATTGATTTGTGAATATTGAACTAGCCCTGCAGCCCAGGAATAAATCCCACATGATCGAAGTGAATAATTCTTTTAATGTACTGTTGAATTCGATTTGCTGGTATTTTATTGAGAATTTTTGGATCCATGTTTATCAGGGATACTGGCCTGTCATTCTTTTTAGTGGAATCTTTGTCTGGTTTTGGAATCAAGGTAATACTGTCTTCATAGAATGAGTTTGGAAGTTTTACTCCATTTCTATTTTTTGGAACAGTTTGAGAAGACTAGCTATTAACTCTTTTTTAAATGTCTGGTAGAATTCCCCGGGGAAGCTATCTGGCAGTGTATATTTTAAATGGGGGATCTATGTGTCATCTAAATTATACCTTGGTAAAGCTGCTTAAAAAACCTCCAAACAGATCATGTTTATCCATTACTAAAACCCATGTTTGATTTTATGTAGTAAACTACAAACTTGTATCCTAAACCTATCACCCTAAGAATAAATCCTGGTGGAGTCGCAACCTTGTCTACCATCCTGATCTTACCTCTTGCAACTCTCCCACAGGCCCACTTTGTCTTAGCCATGACGGCTTTTGTCAGTGCTTCTCATAGTCTGAGTTTGTTCTCTTCTTATGATATTTATATCATACCTATACCTACACCTGGAAGACTCTTCCCCCAGATCTCCAGGTATTTATGTCCTCCTAGCCCTTCAGGTCTCAAATTATGTTTAACTTCTTAAGGCAGATTCACCCAATCAATACAGTCCACTAGCCACTTGCTTTCACAATACCATTTTGTCGTCATGGCACTTCTAACACTATAAAACATTACTGAGTTGGTTGTGTTTATTTCCTTGTGATGTCTTTTTCTCCCACTAGAATTTGAGCTCCATGACAGTTGAAACCTAATCTCTTGATCATCACTATGTATCACCTGGAAGAATGCACAGAGTAAACACTTGTTAAATATTTGTTCATTGAGGAATTCTTTACACTTAATTATCTTCCTATATTTATCATCATGGAGCAAATAACAGCTTTTCAAAACACCCGTATGTCCCATTGTTTGTAACCTTCATTCTCACCTTTCTCTGTTCACAGCTGAGGGAATCTCAGCTGCTCTGGGGCTGGATGAGTGCCATCCGGAAAGGTTGCTTTTCCTGTTTCTACCTGCCTGTATCATAGATCTTCCCACAACAATGGAAACAGCTTATAAACCATTTTTACAAGTGTTTTTAGATCATATTTTTGTTACTTATGGTATATATTGGTGAAAAACACACATAGCAGGAAATCAGGAGACCTAACTTCTTGCCTACATTCTGTCCCCAAAGGGGTCAGTCCTCGTCTGACTCTGTAAAATACTGAGCTTTTGTGAACAACTTCTGAAATTACTTCTTATTTCAACAATAACAAGAAGTGCTACAGGAGCAATGAAGAAACAATAGAGATATCCTAACAGCATTAAGAAGTCTTAGTTTTGTCCCTTTGTGGTAACGCTTCTTTCAATCCAGTTACTTCATGATTTGCTTGGGATGATTTTCTATTTCTCATGCTCATTCTTGGAAAGTCTTTTTTTTTTTTTTTAAGATTTATGTATTTATTTTAGAGAGAGAAAGAGAAAGAGGGAAGAGGAGGGACAGAGGGAGAAAGTCTCAAGCAGACTCCACCTTGAGTGCAGAGCCCGGAGCCCTAAGCAGAGCCTGGAGCCCTATGTAGAGCTGGCAGCCCTACGCAGGGCTCAATCTCACGACACTGACTGAGATCACAACCTGAGCCCAAACCAAGAGTCAGTTGCTTAACCGACTGCTCACCCAGGTGCCCCTTTCATGCTCATTCTTATGAGACATTTCACGTGTTGAGCTGATTCACAACCTCATGACACTCCCTTGCCAGGCTGACTTTGCCTACTTTTCCCCTTTTTAATTTTTTTTAAAGATTTATCCATTTATTTTAGAGAGAGAGAAGGGGAAAGGGGCAGAGAGAAAGGGGAGAGAGGGAGAGACTATCAAACAGACTCTCCACTGAGTGTATAGCCCAATGCAAGGCTTGATCCCACGACCCTGAGATCATGACCTGAGCTGAAATCAAGAGCTGGACGTTTAACCGACTGAGTCACCCAGGCACTCCAGAGTTAGCTTACTATTACAACTGATGCTAGGAAACATGCCACGTTTACTACTCACCTCCTACCCTAGGGCTATCCATCAGTGTCAAAACCATCATCAACACTGGCTCACCAGGTCAGACCTGAGGGTCAATTCACTGCATGTGGGTGAGTGGAGAATGTTGTCTCTTCTTGATCATCCTATCCTGTAAGACCTTATACATTCCTTATATAGTGCTATATTAGTTTACAATTATTTATTTACTTTTCTACCTCTCCTTGAGATATTGGGACTGGAGCAATGACTTGCTTTACATTTTGTTATTTTTAACTTAGTATCTGGAATAAAATAAATGATAAGAATAATATCTAAATTTATTGAGTGTTTATTGTTGTCAGGTATCACGTCAAATGCTTTCCATCTACACAACAACTCTATGAAGTAGGTACTATTTATATCCCCATATTACAGATGAGAAAACAAAGTCCCAGAGACGGTGTGATTTGGCTAAAGTCACACAATTCATAAGAGGCAAGCTGAGATTTCAACCCAAAAAGTCTGACTCTGGGCCCATTAAAGATTATGCTATACTGCATTCAATAGATTCTTACTGAATTTAAAATAAGTTAATAAGTTCTTAGGATCCAATGCTACAAGGTGGTTAAAAACTTAACCAAAGGGGCACCTGGGTGGCTAGGTCAGTTGAGTGTCCAACTCGATTTTGGCTCAGGTCATGATGTCAGGGTCATGAGATGGAGCCACTCAGTCTCTTTGTCTTCATTGCTTATTGTGGATTAAATGAAATAACTTGTGTGAAGCTGTATCACAGCAGAGTAAGTGGCACATAATAGGTAGTTAAAAGAGGTGTAATAAATAGCTGCATTACTTTGTATAAGTTTCGTTATCCTATACTAACCAAAAACACTAATATCTCAGTTGCTTAAAATAAAAAGTTTATTCCCTGTTCGTGATACATCATAGGAACCATGTGGATGAAGGATTTACAAACTGGAATGTGATAGGTCACCAAGAGAAAAAAAGGGAAGATAAGGAATTATGGACCAGCTTCTAAGTGTTTACTCCTTGGAAATACATCACTGTATTTATATGTGTGAGTTAAAGTACACCACATACCTTTGACTATCATCAAGAGTTTGGATAAGTTTCAATCCTACCATGTGCTTGGAAGATAAAAATAAGAAATATTAGTGAACTCTTGTAATATTTATCACAGTAGTCGGTGTATGTTCCCTATTTTTATTTTAACATGACTATTATTTTTTTTTAAGATTTTATTTATTTATTTGACAGAGAAAGCATGAGCAGGGGTAAGGGGAGGGAAAAGAACAGAGCAAGAGGGACAAGCAGACTCCCTGCTGAGTAGGGAGCCCAACGCGGGACTTGATCCTGTGGCCCTGAGATCATGACCTGAGCTGAAGTCAGACACTTAACCAACTGAGACACCCAGGTGCCCCAACCTATTATTTTAAAGGTCTTATGTAACTGCATTGTTGGGAAAGTATACCCTATTTAGTTGAATTTAGGAAATAGTTTTTGAATCATTCTCAAATATAAAAAATTAGGGTAACCTAAAGGAAAGCCAGAGTTCTGATGCTCGAGAAGCTTATATTGTAATGATGGATACCGATATGTATAAATTTAACATTGATAGTACAACATAAATTGGTAGGATGCTTTAATAAGTAAAGTAATCTTGGGTCACAGAAAATGCACCAAGAAATTCTGACTGAAAAAATGAAAAAAAAAAAAGGTCTACACAAAGGACAGCCCAAGTAAATTAGAGCAGATGACTACCACCCACTAGAAAAAGGTGGAGAAAATGGGGAATGCTCACTCACTCAGGTATGGAGACAAAAAGAACTAATATAGAGCAGTGTGAAAGTGTCTCATGACCATAGTCCAGCCCATGCCAGAGTGCAGAAGCTTTGGAATGGAGCTGGGTCTTGTTGAGAACTATGGATACCATGTTAAGGAAGCCAGGTTTTATTCATTTGGAAATGCAGTACTAACTGAGATTAGATCAGGGGTGTGGATGATCAGATTTATATTTTAGAGAGTTGGATGTGTGACTGTGATTTTTTTTCTCCTGGAGGAAAGTGAGAAGTTTCTGGATGTAGGAATACAGGCATGAATTTCCTCCAAAAGCATAAGAAGTCATGTTAGAAATGGAAAGGAGAAATATTAAAATAATTTAAGAAGTCAGTGTAGCTGTTGAAGTCGTGGGAATGGTGAGCAGTGGAGTGTAATTGTTGAAAAGAAGGCAACAAATTGGATATAGCAGCAGGAGTCTTAGTACAGAAGAAGAGGCAAGTGGTGGTACCATTAATTGAGGTCACTTGGAAGAGGGAGGTTGTGATGAAGAAGTGGGTTTGCCTTGCAAAATATGAATTAGAGCTGCTTGTAGGAATTTCACATGGAGCTGGTTAGAAATTATCGAGTGGTCCTAACATAAAGAGACCGCAAAAAAACAAAGAATGAAAAAAAAAAACAGAAAAGACAAGCCAAAAGAGATTGCATATGTTTAGAAAATGGATGAAAATTACGTCAAAAGCTGCAGCCATGTCATGGACAAGCTAAGTTTATGAAGAGGCTAGGCAAATGGCAATGAGAAAATTATTGGCCATTTTTTAGTGTAGCCTTAGTTGAATAGTGAGGGCAGAAGCCACTTGCAGTGAAAACACGAGATGACTAAATTAGGGACAATGAAAGTGAATTATGAACCAAAGATGTTTGGCAGAAAGAGAAGTTAACGTTTCTCCATTGCTCAAAGCCCTCTAGTTACTTCTATTTCACTCCCAATGAAATAAGAAGTTCTTATCATAGCCTGCATGCCTCTGCCTCATTTAGCCTTCTCCTAATTTTCTGAACTCATCTCCCCCACTCTGCCCATGATCTTTCTCATAAATATCACCTCACAAGTAGACTTTATAGGCCACTTGACTTAAAAGAACCTACTCTTTCTTCCATGACTTGCTATCCCACTCTGCTTTTTATTTTGAGTACTTATTACAACCTGACCTATTAAAAATGTATTTTTTATCCTCCCTCCCTCCCTCACCACCTCCAGAATGTAAGCTACAGTACAGTGGGGATTTCCTCTGTTTTGTCCAATGCTATATTCTTAGTACCTAGAATAGTGCCTGGCGCATAAGAGGTGCTCAATAAATATTGGTTAGGTGCATGAATAAGAGTATGATAGTGTGGGGCTCTACTTAGGAAGAAGAATTGGGGTAAATAAAGGATTTTTTTCAGCAGGAGGTGATATTGAGACTATTTGTGTGGAGAACTATTTGTGTCAATATGGCGGAAGACATTGATGACACCTTGAAAGGAAACAGTGTAAATAGGCAATGGAGCAATATTCTGTAAGGCGGTTGTGCAGACGAGGACTTTATCAAGGCAACAGGTCAAGGATAAATCTCAGAGAGGAGGAGGAGAATTCCTCCATCTGGAATTTAAGGGAATGGAAAGGATGGATCGCAATGAAAATAAAATCTGAGGAAGACAGTTGGAATTACTGGTTCTTCAACGGTGAAGAAGAATTCAAGAATTCTTTGCAGGCTAGAGGGAAGGGAGAAGATTGAGGAGAACTAGAGGAAGGCAACCTTGGCCGTGCTGTTTAGAGTGAAAATAGAAGACATGTAGATTTCCTGGAGGTCAGTCCAGGGGAGAATTCTTCTCTCTTCATACTTGCCTTGCAAATTGTTTTTGGTGTGATCATCCTTCCAGAACAGGCCATTTGCATCATTTAAAATAAAATTTTATTCCTCTAAGTTCATCAGATATAGTCTATTATTTTTTGAGATAGGCGAATGTGGGATGTCAGTATATTTTACTCACTGAAATATATATATATGGTATATATACCTTGATTTTCACATATATCCTATGTGGATATAGGTATGTATATGCGTATATGTAACTATATATGTATATATTTGTAGAGATGTATACAAATAACTATGTGTACATATGTAAATATATGTAAATATGAGCATGTGTATATGTAAATGTGTGTGTGTGTCTTCAATATAGTAGATCAAATTAACTTTTTGTTTTCTTAGAATTATCTGGTCAACTTGCAAGAATTTAGTATCTTCCTATCTTGAAACTGAATTTTCCAGTTGATTCCTGGAAGAAGCCATCATCATCTGTTCAGAAAGATAGCTGTTAAGTTTTAAATGTAGAGACCACAGAATATTTATCCCCCTCTGATGATCCAGCTGCTTTGCTACATGTTGTCATTTTTTAAAAACTGTTCTGGCATTAGAAAGCAAATGACAACAACTTTTTTTTTCTATCTGCAAAGTATTACACACACATTAAAAAAAGGGAGAATATACAACAAAGAACATGAAAATTCTCCCTGATTTTACTAGCCAGTGTTGTTGTTTGACAATTTTTTATTGGTGTTTTCTTTCTAAACTGTTCTGTGTATATGTCCAATTTTTACATGTTCTAACTAATAATGTATGCAGTTCCATAGTCTGATTATTTTTCATATTTTTCTATCATTAACATTTTGTCAGGTGATTAAACAAGCTTGCAAAGGGTAGTTTTTTATAGCTGTGTAATATTCTAACATACAGCATTTATTTAAACATTGTTCTATTGGGGATTTCTTTGTTTTTTTCTTTTTGTTATAATATTACAAATTTTTTTCTACATAAATTATTTAAGGGCATGAGTTTTAAAATTTTTTGAAACATTAGCATTGATTCTGTGAACGGTTATTATTATAACTGCTACCAGAGTTTGTTCTTAAACCACTAATTCGGGCAGAACATGAGGTACTAATACATAATCTCATATTTATATATTAATGTTGATCGTGTCTAAGAAGTTGCATTTGGGGTTGTTATCTTAACCAAGTACTCATAGTTGTAAATTTTCACAAATTTGTGTCCTGTTTTGTGTTATGCGTCTGTTAAACTTAGTACAGATAAAATAAATAAATGTAGTGCCTTATGTGTTCTTGAGTACACTAAATTAGAAATAGCAGTAACTTCTGTATTTGGGTCATAATTTTTATAATCATCATGGGAACTATATTATTATAATTTTTTTACAAATCGTGGATAATATTGTCATCAAGATCAATATTTGGACAGTGGGAGTTACTTTGAAAATTGTTTTATTTAAACATAAATGGATTTTTTTTACATCAAAATATTCCCTGATAGTATTAAAGCAGACATTATAAGTCATTCAGAATATATCTTATAAATGAAATACATTTATGTGAAAGATTTCTTTTCCCTGGGTAGAAATATCCTGCCCTGTTGCATTTCAATAGCTATTTCTTTTTGTTGTTCTTGTTCCAGGAACATAAGCGCTCCTGAGTGAATGGATCATGTTGGTTGAGAAAAAAGCATAAAGGAGGATAAATCTCAAATAGAATCCCAAATGTTTCTATTTGGAATTCATCAGTGGCATTGCTGATGTCCAAGGCAGACAAAGTTGCTTAAAATGCAGACTTTTTGCTGTTCCCACCACAATCGATATCACACATCTTTCATACTTAAAAGGCTGACTTTACTGTAAATCTTCTAACATTCCTTAGGTGATAAATAGCAGGCTTTTAGGGACAGAGCATTTCAACTAACATGGAAACTGTATTTTTATGATGAAGATCTATTTAAAATAAAGTGGACTTTGTTTCAGATAGAAGAGTAAGAAAAGACAGGGAGACTGACCACTGTTCTCGTCACTTCTGTTGCCAAATGATCATAGGACAGTGCGAGCATACAGGTAGCATTTCGTTTCATTTGTTTGTGTTTCTTATTGGAACTTAAAAGTAGAAAGTAGCTTGAGTAGTGTTTCAAGAAGAATGTAATCTGAAGTGCTTAAACCTGGATGTGTACATTGTGCAGCTTAAAGCTAAATTAAAATTGCAAATTTGTTAACCATTTTCAGCTTTGTGAAAAACCAAATACTTGGCTTGGACTTACAGCATGTTTACTTGTTTGTTTGGTTTGACCTTCTAAAGAAATCATTTTTTAATTATAGGAAAGAGTTAAAGATGGCAGACGCTGTGTTTTCTATGACCTCAAAAGCCTGCTCTTCTGTAAGAGAATAAGTTATTTTTGACTTTGAAGTAAGAGAAAGAAAGTTAGTAGAGGGGATGTCATGGTAGCCAAACCCTTGACTGGTACCAAATGATTAAAAAAAAAAAGAAAAAAGAAAAAGCAAGATGATATTAAAAAGAGTGCTAAGAAAATACATTGGGGAAAAACAGTGTTTTCAACAAATGATGTTAGGACAGCTGAGTGTCCATATGCAAAAAAACTGAAGTTAGATCCTTTTCTTATTCCATACACAAAAAAAATTAATTAGAAAATAATCATAGAACTAAATGTAGGAGTTAAAACCACATGATTACAATAGAACACAAAGGATTATAATAAAACACAAGTATAAATCTTTATGTCCTTGAATTAGGCAATAGTTCCTAGGACTTCTTAGACTTGTGATGTCAT
Source organism: Ursus maritimus (assembly GCF_017311325.1). NCBI lineage: Eukaryota > Metazoa > Chordata > Mammalia > Carnivora > Ursidae > Ursus > Ursus maritimus. The sequence continues at coordinate 39,270,733 of NW_024426552.1, forward strand.
GTCAAATACATAAGCAACAACATTTTTAAGACATCGAGGAAATAAAAAGCTCACAGAATGGAAGAAAATATTAATATATAAGCAACTGGTATTCCAAATATATAAAGAACAATTACAACTTAACAATAAAAAGGAAAATAACTCAATTAAAATATTGGCAAGAGATTTGAATAGATATTTCTTCAAAGAAGATATAAAAAAACGAATGAGCACATAAAACGATACTCAACACATTAACCGTTAGGTAAATGTACATTGAAACCACAGTGAGATACCACTTCTCACCCACTGGGATAGCTATAATTAAAAAGACAGATAAGAACATGTCCTAGGGAGGATGCAGAAAATTGGACCTCTTGTTAATTGCTGATGAGAATGTAAAAAGGTGTGTAGCCTTTTTGGAAAACACTTTTCAGTTCCTCAAAAAGTTAAGCATAGAGTTACTGTATGACTCAGTAATTTCACTTCTAGGTATGTGTCCAAGCAAAATAAGAACAAATATCCATCCACCAAAAACTTATGCATGTTTCCAGCAGCATTATTTAAAATTGCCAAGAAGTGGAAAGAACCCCAATGTTTATCAGCAGAAGAATGGATAAATAAAATGTGATATATAATGGACTATTATTTATGAATAAAAAGGAATGAAGTACTAATGCATGTTACAACATAGATGAACAATGAAATTACTATGCTAAGTAAAAAAAGCCACTCATCAAAGACTATCCATTGTATAAGGGGGTGGAGGGTGGGGGAAGGTGGGAGGTGGGGGTAGGGGAGGGAGAAGTGGTGTTAATTAAGTATTGATTGCTAATAGGTATGGGGTTTCTTTTGTGGTGATCAAAAGGTCCTAAATTTAGATTGTGGTAATGGTTGCACAATTCTGTGAGTATCCTAAAATTGAATTACACACTTTAAATTGGTGAATTTTATAATAGGGGAATTATGTGTCTCAATAAAGGTATTTTTAAAAATGAGTGTCAGAATCTCAAATAAGGTTTTGTTTTGTTTTGTTTTAAAGATTTTATTTATTTGACAGAGAGAGACAGCCGGTGAGAGAGGGAACACAAGTAGGGGGAGTGGGAGAGGAAGAAGCAGGCTTCCCGTGGAAGACCCTGATGTGGGGCTCCATCCCAGAACTCCGGGATCATCCCTGAGCCGAAGGCAGATGCTTAACAACTGAGCCACCCAGGTGCCCCTCAAAATAAGGTTTTTAAGAGAAAATTTATATAAAATTCTTGATTAAAGGACAGGGCAGAAACTGATGCAACCCTTTTAAGAGATGTCTAGATTCAAAACACAAAAAGATCTACTTTGGATCCCAGGGGACCTAACAAGTCACAAATGGGTTAAGTTCTCACTGTTCACTTGACTATAAGCAAACACCCTGATGAATTGCAGATAAAAAGCCCTATCTGGTTATATACTAAGATTAGATTCTTTGAGGTTGTCGGGAGAAATCACTATTGCTGTAGACATTTTCTTGGGACAGTAGAAAAATCCTCATGGATCTCAATGCCTCCTATACAATCACTTTTTTGAAGAGTAGGACGCGACCATTAGTGATTTCTGTAGCAACTTTATTCACACTAGCTAAGAACTGGGAAAAAGCCAAATGTCTATTCAGGGGTAAATGGGTTAAAAAAAGTTATATCCATGTGATGGAATAATTCTCAGCAACAAATAGAAACAGACAACATGCATACAACAGATGATCTGAAACTCCTTTCCCTACGTGACAAAAGTCAGACACGAAATAATACATCCTGTAAGCCTCCATTCAATTAAAATGTTGGAAACTGCAAACTAATGGATTGTAACTAAAAGTTGATGAGTGGTTGTCTGGGACTGATCGACAAAGGCTGCATGGAATGTGAACAGGCCGGAGAATCCTTTTGTGGGTAATGGAAATATTCTACATCATGTTTGTAGGGGTGTTTCACAGATATACGCATGGGTTAAAATTCAAATAAATTTACATAATGAAAACATATGAAAATTATACATAATTAAATACATACATAATGAAAATTATAATTTAAAATTGGAAAAAATAAATTGTCAAAGTAGGATATGTTCACAGGACTCAATGTTGATGTAACTATGAAAGTGGTCTTATGATGTTGGTAATAACATGTTTAAAAATGCCATAAAATGAATAGCCTGATGGATTTTGATTTGTTTAGAAGCTCAAAACTGTGTAAACGTATACATACAGAAGAACAAACAAAACTGGAAGAATATAAGTTAAGGTGTCTTTTAGGGTTTTTTTCCTTATATTTTGTAAATTTCAAACATTCTAGATACAAAAGAAATACCCCTTGGTTCAAATGCTACTTTTAAGTCATGTTGATATGAGTCAGGTAGTAGTGTGGGCCAAGATCCAGGGACTTTCTATGTCCCTTTCAATATTACTTAGCTTTGTCATGTTTTTTTCTGAAGAGACTCATCTAATGAGCTGCCAGCCTTGCTTCCTGGGAACCAGATGGGTAGAAGACAACCAGTAACTTAGGCATCATTCATTAATCTAACAGTATTGGGGGGGCGGGGCACCGGAGTGGCTCAGTCGGTTAAACATCTGTCTTCAGCTCAGGTCATGATCCCAGTGTCCTGGAATGGAGCCCCACGTCGGGCTCCCAGCTCAGCGGAGAGACTGCTTTTCCCTCTCCCTCTGCCCCTGCTCCTGTTCTCTCTCGCTCTCTCTCCCTCTCATGCATGCTCTCTCTCTCTCTAATAAATAAATAAAATCGTTAAAAAAATCTAATAGTATTTGAAGCTGTAGTTTTAAAGGAAAAGAATGACAGAACACACAATAATATGAATATGCTCAGCAAGGCAGACAAATGTGTCGCTGTTGAGATTACTTGTTTGAGCATGCCAGTCAGTATAACCAAGAGCAGAGTGTCTAGTTGAAATAAATCAAAGAAAATGGCGTAGTACATTAAAAGGTAATTTTACTTTGATTTGCTTTATAGTGTTAAAGGTGTAGAAGACCTTGTAAGTCACAGGCCAAAACCAAACCAAAACAAAACAAAATGGAAACTTGTTTTGCAGATTAAGATTGTAAAACAACAAAGACTCTTGTTTAGGATTACGCACCAAGTTTGGGTAGAAATGAAACAAGAACTTCTCAGAACTAGGCTCTTTCTATTAAGTCACCTTATTATTCACCTCTGGAACCTTACTGTATTCATGCTGAGTAAACTTATGTGTATTTCTTCACTGAAAAAGTTTGGGAGAGTGTAAATATTTTGACTATTATTCACCTATTAATTCCTGAATTAAAGACAACAAATCAAATTATTATATCTCCATGTGATTACCAGGAGTTTATATTTCCATTCAAAAAGAAATCATATTTCCAAAATCCTCATTCAAATTAAATAACTGTGTCATTGTAAAGTCATATACTACAGCATATAACCTGACTCCCAACACTACGATAATATACTCAAGTAAATTGGGTCTGTAAAATGTAATAGAGGGAAAAAATGCTTTTTAATTTTAGCCTGTAGATTTCTCAATCTTTTATTCTAGCGGTATAATAGTCATAATATGACAAACATAATTATTTCTTCTTGATAGTCACTATTGAAAAAATAATCCAAAGAGTTTTGTGTATGTTCACATGTGCTTTAAGTAAAAGAGTCTTGGTGTCAACATTGTAATCACTGCATTCAAGCAGTTGTCATCATTCCCTTAGACAAACGCGTTGATCTTAAATCTCCTTGGAGTTCATGTCACTATAAGAAATTAACCTGTTTACCCTGGTTAGAGTGAACTTGTAGGTTCTGATTAACAGCAAGAATTTTCTCTTTCTCCTACTAAATAAAGCATCAATTTTTTCACAATATTTTAGATATCTTTTGTAAACATTGGAACTCTGCAGACAAGTTAGAGCTAATGAACTCTATTTATGTCATTGCAGTTAATATTTGATTATGGCCAAAGGTCTGAAATTAAATGTTGCTATTGGTAAGAGACGAATCATTTTAGCTGGTGGTTATAGCAAATATATATATTTTCTGGTAGAAATATTTTTGGAGGAGTGGCTGTGACATGCTGGCTTTCTCCCCAAAAACATAGATTTATTCTCTATCAACTCTCTAAATTAATGTTATTTCATGTTATATATTTTTCACCCAATTTAGCTGTTTTAAAAAGCTCAATAAGAAACATAAATTAATAATATAATATCAAATAGCAAAATATATTTAACTAATCAGCAAATTTTCTTGATATCTAACTTCAGTTGTACTTTTTTTTTTTTTTATAAAGGTGGTGGAACATTGCCCTCACGCTTTTTTTTTTTTTTTAAGATTTTATTTATTTATTCGACAGAGATAAAGACAGCCAGCGAGAGAGGGAACACAAGCAGGGGGAGTGGGAGAGGAAGAAGCAGGCTCATAGCGGAAGAGCCTGAGGTGGGGCTCGATCCCGGATCGCTGGGATCATTCCCTGAGCCGAAGGCAGACGCTTAACCTCTGTGCCACCCAGGCGCCCCCAGTTGTACTTTTTAAATTTAAATTTTAAAATACTTAATTTCTGGAATGGTAAAACCCATGAAGAAAAATATAGTGCTTCTTAATCAAATGACTGTTTTTGGGGAAAATAGCTTAAGTTAAAGTCACTAAGACAGCTGATAACCAGCAAACGGGGGGAGGTGGGGGAATGCACCTGTACCTGTATTCTTTCAACTTCATAATATTCTATTGCTTTTTTACTTTCATTTTACTTCACTTGCCATTTTTATTTGCATAGAAGAAAAATACGGGAACACCAAGCATTAGATAAAATGGCTCTATATAATCACAAATAAACTGCATCTATTGATCTCTAATTGTGGCCTGTTCTTGAATTAGCTTTAGAGTTCATGCCTTCTGTATGTCCGGAGCTTGAACATTTACTTTCATCTTCACTTCTTGTTCTAGTTTCTGCCTATCATTGCTTAATTACCCAGCCTGGACTTCCCCGGGAAGTCTTTCATTAGCAAGCAGTAAGACAAACTACATTATTAGCCTTCTTCCCCAAGTATGCTAGCTGATTGGCCAGTTGAGAGGTAGGCAAGTACAGATGAAAAATTTGTTCTTCGGAAGGCTTCTTGAAAAGGTCCTAAAATGAGATCATGTAGGAATTCCTTTCTTTCTTCCTCTTTCTTTCTTTCTTTCTTTCTTTCTTTCTTTCTTTCTTTCTCTCTCTCTCTCTCTCTTTCTTTCTTTCTTTCTCTTTCTTTCCTTCTTTCTTTCTTTCTTTCTTTCTTTCTTTCTTTCTTTCTTTCTTTCTTTCTGTATATTCTGATTTCATTTATTTATTTGAGAGAGAGAAAGAGAGAGCACAAGTGGGGGGGGGCTGGCAGAAGGAGAGTGACAAGCAGACTCCCTGCTGAGCAGGGAGCTCAATGATGGGGGCTCAATCCCAAGACCCTGAGATCATGACCCGAGCTGCTTAACCGACTGAGCCACCCAGGTACCCCAATCATGTAGGAATTTCTAAATATTTGTTAAGTGCCCCTGCACACAGCACAAAGTGGTAGAAAGTGGTGTCTTGATCAAGTAGATTGAATCATTGTTTTTGTTACTTAAAATAATATTTACCCTATTTCTCCAAGAACTTAGCTGCTTTCTAGAGAGTTTGTTATGGAGCAAAAATATGTCCTAAAACATATTTTGGGTGTTAAGATGATGTAGGGGATATTATGAATTTCCTATACCTGAAATTTACATCTGCTGTTTTCTTTTTCCTTTGTAATTTTTCTATTTATTCTATTGCAATATAACCTGCTGAAATATGTTTCAATGTTTCCATGGCCTAAGATTGCTTTGAAGAATTTCTCAGTTTAGGAAGTCTCACCGAAACATTATTCACTGCCTTAATTCTAGGACTTCGATGCTCCATGAAACAAAGAAGCATCCAAGGGAATAAAGACTCATTTTTTCCAAGTTGGAAAACCTCTCTATACTAAACTCTCTCAGCAACTATGTTAACCGGACTGACTTCAGTTTTTAGCCCGACTAGGAAGAATTTCTTCACCCGAAGCTAACCCTGTTTATTCCTAAATTCTTGAATAACTAAATATACAAATAAAGATGAAGAGGCTAGTTTTTTTTTCTTTAAATCTCATGATTAATGCATTAAAATTTTTCTCTAGTTTCTTTCCTTATAGTCTTAAGATTGATAAAAAATAATGCAAGTAGCTGCATAAGGATATTCAGGGAATTGAATATTGATGAGGAAAATAAACTAAACAAATAAAAGACTCTGTACTAGATATGAGCTGACTCATGATGTGCAGCACAACATAGAAGAACTTGAGCGGCACTATCTTTTTCTGTAATATGCTTGTCCCAAGGACAAATACAACCTCTAAATCTCACGGCTGCCTACCAGGCTCTCTTTGGAAATCAGATGCTACATTTATTCTATTCCGCACTGAGTTATTTAGCAAATAAAAAAATATATATTGCTACTTTGCTAAATATTGATGGCTCTAAAATGAAGATCACTTACATGTGGCACAATTAATTAAAAATATAAATTAAACTTTATGGACATTAAATGGCTTTTTTGAGGAAGTCTAAAAATTGAAATTTGACTGGATATAACCATTGATTTCTCCAGCAGTCATTTCAAATATTCATACCTAATAGTTATTTTCTTGTTATTTATGCAAGCACATGAGACCTAGAGATCTCTGACTGTGTGGTTTGATTTATTCGGAGTTTAAAGATCTAAAAATGCCTTCTCCCTATTTTGAGGGGGAAACCCACAAAATAAAATACTGCATTTTGAGGATTTTAAATTTTAAAAACTAAAAATAAAGAGAATTTTATAAATTAAAGTAATTGCACTATTACGTTAAATTATAGTTTTGTCTTCTATCATTCTTTGAATTCCTCTGTATAAAGTCAATTTATTACAAATGAAAATAAATAACATAAAGATTGTTAAATAAATTCAACTGATATACAAAGGTTTTTGCTGTTTGGTTATTGGTTGCCTCAAGAATAATATCCAGATATCTCTCTCTAGGGTCAATAGTTCAATTAAATGGCCCTTAATATTGTCTAGTCAACCTAATTGTCAATGTTTTTAAAGGGATGGGGGTGTAAGATTGCTAGTTTAAGTTTCTAACAAAAAGGCAAATGTATTAATTTATTCAACTATAATGGAATAAGTCTTACTAATTCACAGCTATGTGAATAACTCCTTCTGCCTGCGTTTCTGGGCTGTCTTAAACTATTTGAAAAGGAAAACTAACGAATGAAGCTACTAGGTAGAGTGTTGAAGTCTGACATAAAATGAATCTAAGAAAGGGACAAAGCAGAACAAAAAATCTCAAAACTTTAAGCATATTATCATGAATGCGAATTATGTTTTCATTCATTCAACAAATATTGATTGCGGACCTACAATGTGCCAGGTACTGTTCTAGATGTTAGGAAGACAGCAGTGAACAAATCAGACCAAAACCTTTGCTCTCCTGGAATTTATATTTTATTTTCTAATTACATAGCGTTTTGGATGAAATCATCTTTTGGCAGGTGGTTACGGTGGTCTATAGATGGCTTAGCATTCATAGACATCTTTATATTTCTAACAATGCAGTATTCTGGACTTCATCGGGCTTGTCATAGAATGGTATTTGTTAGGTTTGGCTTATCCGTCCATCAGTGAAGGGTCTCCATCAATCCACCAAAAATAGTTCTGAGTTAGAAGATTGTGAAACAAGGACATTGTTAAATATTGTGGAAATTATGAAACTTTCAATCTGAAGTTTTTTTAAAAATAGATAATTCAAGTTTTTACATAAAGATAGAAAAGAAATTCATATTTCTAATTTAGGCATGTTCTCCTCCAGTGGAAAAGTTCATCCTATAAGAATTTTCTGTACTTATTCAAATTCATGTCTCTCTTGAAAATCATGATGGGGTGTCACTTTTACTAATGAGAACTAGACACATTCCATAGGAACATTAGGTATATTGTTGTCCAAAAAGGATATTAGAACATTTGGTCTATACATTCTTATTTTAATCCCTTCTTAAAGATGTAAACTTTTAAGGTGCTAAAACCAAGTCTTTCAGCGCTTGCTATAGTTGTTGCTCTCTGCAATACTTTTACCTACTACAGATGAGCCCCTGTCTTCTGTCCACCATAGGCGCCATACACATGACTATTCGTTTTGGAGATCCTGTGTCATCCTCACTTTTATCATATTCCTTTAACTTTTTCAATAAATTTACTAACTCATATTTTACCAAAAGCATCTCAAATATACTGTAAATCTTACATTCACACATTCTCATTATCCATTTCAATGGAGAAGTTTAATGAGGAAACTGTGTAGAAGAGAGGATGATAAAGAAGAAATTGTATCACTCATCTCAACACCTATTAATGTAGACATGAGTAGACTTCTTTGGACCAGAAATCAAATGTGATACTTTGTTTTCTTGATTCTTTAGGGTTATGATGAATTTATCACAGGGTACAGATAAGGGAAGTAAAAGAGTGCTATGTGATCAGATAAAACTCACACATAGGCCTCCATAACCCTTCTTAATTACTACCAATCAGGAGACTAATCAAACTAAACCTAAAAATAAAGTTGTGCTAATTCCCGGGAAGACCTCGGTGCTTTTTGTCAATGAGCTGATCTACACACCTGAATCTTCAGCTGCAGTGGCTGCTGCTTCTGCAGAGCCCTCTAGTGGAGTGCACAGCCTACAGCAACTTCCTAAGCCGGAGGCTTGACACAAAATCTTTCATGAAATCGAGTGAAGTGAGTACTGGCATATGACATCACTCCTTCATGTGCTTCGATGTGATGCACTTCTAACAGACAGGCTTCCTATATGTGAGCTTGACCTGTAGATTTATTTACTCTAAAGTGATTTAAAAAAGGTCCACTCTTTTACTTGGGGCTTTACTTGTACAAGGGTTTCAAAAAAATAACTTGAATATTTGAGTCAAACTAACTAAATAATAGAAATTGCTAAGTGAGTACACTTGAAATAATAAGAATGCAACATGCATATTTTGAATCCTTTCATTGCTATAATTAGGAACTGGAGGAGGGTATCTTATTTTTCGAGAAGAAAAATGATGTCAGTATATTTGTAATTTAAATGTTTTAGAGGCAATCTCTTTTACCTTGATTTATTTTTAAAATTCAGTTACCTTTTGAGATTCAAATAAATATGTAAAATATGTATTTTTATTTAAGGAAATATATTTGGATATATAAAATCCTAGAGTTTAAAATGGAAGTAGCTTCCTTTTTAATTTGGGAAATACTGCATGTGTAAAGATGATTGGCATTAAGATGTGGATTACCTGCCACATTTTAAATTATTTATCATTATTTAACTGCTGTATTGACGTGACATAATAGGGCTCACTGACCCACAGCACAGTGTAGGAGACAAATTGGAAAAGCAGGTGAGGTTATTTGGGTGCTTGTGGAAACCAGAGCATCCATGAAAAATCACAAATGTTTAACACTGTTGAATATAAGATCCCTATGACTTAATATGGATTATTTTTCCGGTTCCCAGCTGAATTGACGACTATAGTTAGACAAGCACATAATCAGTTACTTTTTCTGTATTGAGTAATTCTATTTTATGTTCAGACTTACAAGATACTTGAGAAACAAAATTGAAGCCATGTGTTCTCAAAATACTTCTATGGAGTATTTAATAATATTTTATCACTTTTTGCTTTTTGTTAAAAATTACTCTGGTTGTACCTACATTTTTACCTGAGGCTTAATCATATATATGTATGATATATATGTGACATCATTAAGCCATATTTCTAACACTTGTTTTACTGAACTACATATCAGTATATCAAGAAAACTAAAACGCTATTTTGTAATTAAAATTAATCTATTAGAAATGAGGGACATTTCTTTTTCATCTTTAGATAAATGTCCTAATACTTGTAAATACAAATTCATTTTATATTAAGTCATGGGTTTTGTTTTTACAATGGTTGTCTTATGCTTGTTAAGTTTTGCAAATCCCCTTGGATAGCTGAAATTTGGCTTCAATACATACCCTGAGAAATTATTATCAAACTGTAATTATCACATATTTGACATATTCTGAAATAAAATGAAAGAGATTATTATACATTCTTGTGTTGAGCAGTATCTTCTCACTTCTAGATAATGTTTGATATTTACTTTGTCATTAAAGAACTTAAAATATTGGGCAGACAGTTCATACCCTTGAAACACTTCAATAACAATGCAGATCAGTCTATTATAAAATGCTTACAAGAGTGATTTAGATAAAAGCAAAATAAGAGTTCACCATAATGGTGAATTAGTCTTGACTACTTACCTTCAAGAAGAGAGCGATTTGGGGTACTACAGTATTATCTAACTAGTTTGTGGGAGCATTAACTTTATCTGGGAATTTACTGAAAGATAAAGTTGAGTCTATTGGGTCATGTATTTCATATATTTTTACCATCTGACTTTTTAATATGTTTATGCTTGTATTTAAATGATATCTACATATTTATACTAATTTTCCAATTTATGTATTCTAGAACTCTGCCATACAAAGTGTTATCAGACCTACAGAAGACATGGCATAGGAACTTGTGGGAATGCAGAACCTTGGGCCCCAGGCTTGATTTCCAAAGTCAGAGTCTGCATTTTTACAAGCTCCCCAATCTTCCGCATGTTAAAGATTGAGACACCCCATTCTAGAAAACATTACTAGATAGAATATCTATACAGTATTTCCTCCATGTGTGCGTGTATAAATGTGAATGTACACGTGTATATGAACGTATATGTACATATACATATATGTAAATATATATGATTATTTCTTAAAAATGGACTTAAAAGGACTAGGAAATTGGTTCTGTTTCAGCCAAATACTCCCTCATTTCCCCACCTCCTCAAGCCCCACGTGCTCTTGTTCAGAGTTTACTCAGAGCTTTGGGATGTTTTCCTTAGATTTTAAGATGAACTCTTGGCTTGTTTTGACTGTCTTTTGGCAAGAGAAATGGAAGACTAGGAAGTAATGGTAGTTAGTAGTAAAGTCTGTTTTTTATTTTTTATTTATTTTTATTTATTTTTTTTTTTAAGATTTTATTTATTTATCTGACAGAGACAGCCAGCGAGAGAGGGAACACAAGCAGGGGGAGTGGGAGAGGAAGAAGCAGGCTCCTAGCGGAGGAGCCTGATGTGGGGCTCGATCCCAGGACCCCGGGATCACGCCCTGAGCCGAAGGCAGATGCTTAACGACTGCGCCACCCAGGCGCCCCAGTAGTAAAGTCTGTTTTTTAAAATGGAGAAATGTTTCAGAGGTAGTTATAAAAAGTCAGTGTAAGACTATGTTTTAAATAGCATTGGTGGTCCATATATACAATGGAATATTACTCAGCCATCAGAAAGGATGAGTACCCAACATTTGCATCAACATGGATGGAACTGGAGGGGATTATGCTAAGTGAAATAAGTCAAGCAGAGAAAAACAATTATCATATGGTTTCACTTATTTGTGGAACATAAGGAATAGCAGGGAGATCATTAGGAGAAGGAAGGGAGAAATGAAGAGGGGGGAAACAGATGGGCAGATGAACCATGACAGACTATGGACTCTGGGAAACAAACTGAGGGTTTTAGAGGGGAGGAAAGTGGGGGGATGGGCCAGCCTGGTGAAGAGTATGAAGGAGGGCACATATTGCATGGAGTACTGGGTGTTATATGCAAACAATGAATCATGGAACACTACATCAAAAGCTAATGATGTACTGTATGGTGACTAACATATAATTAAAAAAAAAAAGAAAAAGCATTGGTGGATCCTGACAAGCAAATCACATTCTGATCTTTTTTTTTTACTTTTCTTTTGATGACTTTATAACAATTGAATGAAATTTTTCTAACTAACAATTAGCATTTTTCAATTAATTCAGGCATGCTAATTTTTATATTGATTGCATAAACTTGCATGTTTAAATTTGAGATATGTTAATTCAGTGGATATCAGTTAAAATACAACAAATTAATTTGTGCAACCTACTGTGACTATTTTCAAGTCCAAAATTTAGTAACTGTCCTGAAAAATCACAACCCTTCAAGAAGGTTTCTTGGGTTATACTATTCTAATCACCCTCGAACACTTAGGTAATGGAAGATTTCCTATAAAGTTCCTCATAAGTATTTTTTCTAATGTTTTCTTTGCATCCTGGCAAGAACTTTCAGATGCTTTCCCAATTGTTGCCTTTGACCCTGTGAACAGAATGAAGTCACTAATATTTTAGTCTTTCTCTAACTGTAAAATGATAAGCTCTAAAGAATTTTGCAGCCCAAAGTATGATTTTTTGGGTAGGGATTCCCAGTCCTTTGGTCTTTCCATTAACCGGAAAAATCTTTTTGTTGTTATTGCTGTTGCTGTTGTTGATTCTCCCCCTTTTCTGAAATTTTCATCTCTGTTGCCGTCTCAAACTCATTCTCTCTTTACCTTTCTTTTATAACATTTACTCCTACTCAATTAATTCTGATAATTATACATCCTCCATCTGCCTTTTGAATATTTTATTTAACAATTGATTCTCCCCTGCTGTTTATGACCTTTCTGGACAATTTCATCTATTCCAGTGGATTAAGTTACTACATTCACTAATGATTGTTTAACTTGCAGTGTCTAACCTGCCCTCCCTTCTGGGCTTATCTTCTAGCTATTGGCTTGAATATCTACACTTGTTATCTTGCCATGTCGTACACAGAAGCCATTATTTCCCCACCTTTTCTCCATACCCCAAATTTGGTCCACTAAATTCCTTGTTAATTATTTGCATCACTGGTCAGCCAAGCACATGAGAGAGGAATCTTGCAAGCCTTTCCCATTTTTTAGTACTCTCATTACCCCTTGCTTTTTCCTTTTCTAGGCATGCCTTCTCCTCTAAGCTTACCTTCTTGAAAGAGTAGTACATTTATCTTTCTACTTCCTCACTTTCCATTTATTCCCTTAGCTCAGGGCTTACATGCTGCCCAATTACTCCTCCTCAACTGCTACACCTAAGTCATCAAAACTTAGGGTGTGAAATCCAACGATCACTCTTCAGTCAATATTTTATTGAATATTTTTCTTGCACGCACTGCTGTCCATTAGTTCTTTGGGAAACCCTTACAAAGTTTTACTAATATGTGAATCTCTTCTCTCTCTTTGTTCTTCTCTATTTCTGCCTGTCCTTTAAGTGTTGGTATATGCTAGGGTTTCATCCTTGGCCAACTCATCTTTCTGCCAACACTTTGCATATGTGGATGAACCTACCTATTTTTTTTTAACAGTAATTATTTGCAAAGGAAATTAATCCCCAAAGAAGAACTCCAGTGAAGGTCTTTGTCTCCTAGTAGTTCATTTATCCTTGGCTTTCCCTTGGGCCACTTCCTGTAGATACACCTACAATGGAAATTTTTGTATCTCATGCTCATCTTTGCTTTTGCATTCCTGACTACCTCCTCACCCAAGCCAGAGATTGAAAGGCCTCCTAGACACTTTCATCCACCTCATTTCTAGTACTCAATCTATTATGAAGTTTTGCCAATTTCCCTCACTTATATTTGTGTGACTGGTTGTTCTACTGTCACTGCTCAGCAACATACCTTCTAGATCTTACTTCTAGATCAAGATAAAAAGATGTATGAAATGCTTTTAATGTATCAAGCACTAGACTTAGACTTCGTCTGTACCATCCCAAATCTTATCTAATCCTTACAACATCCCTATCAGGGAGGATCTGTTATTATTAGAATTTTACTAAGAGTAATAGAGCAACGGCAGTCATCTAGGTTAGTCTGATTCAAGAGCCCCACTCCTATCTCCACACGATATTGGCTATTCTATTGAAAAGGGAGCCTAATTGGTCTGTTGGCTCCTAACTGGTGTTTCTGCTTCCATTTTACTCTCCCCACTTAAATATGTCAAAATGATCTTTTTATTTTTATTTTATTTTTTAAGATTTATTTATTTATTTTAGAGAGAGGAAGGGAGAGAACAAGCAAGAGCAAGCGTGAGTAAGGGGGGAGGTGCAAAGGGAGAGGGAGAGAGAGAATCTCAAGCTGACTTCCCGCTGAGAGCATAGCCTGATGTGGGGTTCCATCTCAGGACCCTAAGATCATGACCTGAGTCAGGCACTTAACCGCTTAACCGACTGAACCACCCAGTTGCCCTGCAAAATGATCTTTTTAAAATGCAAATTGAATAGGTCTCTCTTCTGTTCTACATCACCTTCAAGTCTAAGCTCCTTAAAAGAATTCACAAAATTCTTTATAACCTTGCTCTTTCCTATCCCTCCTGTCTCCTCTTTTACATACCCCCTCACCTCACCTCAAAATCTATGCTCCAGTAATAGAGATATTTGTCATTTCTTCCAGAAAGCATGTTTTCAAATATATTCTCTCATCTCAGAACTCTTCTCTTTAAAACAAATCTTCCCTTGTGCCACTCAACTGCCATCTATTCCTTTAAAGGAATATCTTTTAACCCCAACTTGAATTAGCCCCCTCCCCCACTGCATACTATAAAATATTCTACATTTATCTAACACTTGCCAGAATGTGATTCTAAATTATTTTAAAGGACGGGGACAAGGTCTTCATATTTTTACCCTCAGTGTCTAGCATATGATCAAGTACATATTAGACACTCACATTCCGTTAAACTGAAACATTACGTGGACTAAATATTGCAGATATCGGTCATCTCCCTCTTCCTCAAACCCCAAATCCAGATTTTCTTTGGGGAATAGTGTTCGTTTCACCTCACACATGTATTTTAATTTCATCTTGTATTTTTCTTCTTTTTGATAGATTGTAGTTCAGCTCCATATTACTTTAGTTTTACTTTTAAAATTGCCTCAAATTTCACCATTCTGTTTCTGATTTTCCCTCTTCACACCCAGCAGTGGTTCTCAAATGCTGGGATCACCACAAGGATCTCCCAAGGAGCTTGTCAAACTGCAGGTTCCTGGGCCCCAACCTCAGAGGTTTAGTTCAGTAAATCTGTGGTGGGCAGAAGGGATATGCAGTTTTAATAAGTATTTCAGATTGTGGAAACTCTTTACTTATTGTTTGATGCCTCTTGACTTAGAGAGTCTATAATTGAGAGACCTTATATTGTTTATATTATATTCCCAGACCAATAATTGTTTCTTACCCATTTTCACACTATTGTAGCTTCCTTCAAACATGAATGCCTCTTTCCCCAGTGACAGCAGTTAATTGTGAAGAGAGAAGTAGTGTGAGGGAAAGCCAGGGTATGTGGATATCAGCACATTGGCATATTTTTCCAAAATGTTTATAAATTGTTATTCCAAATAAGACTTTATTTTCTTTTAAGTTTTAGAAAAATTTTATCTAACCCTAGAACAATGGAACTGTGCCTTACGGAAAGACTAAAGTTGTGTTGCAACTTAAAAAAAATGCCAGAGTCACCATTATCTGGGTCTTCTGTTCAGTATCTGTCATTATTTTCAATTCTGACAGACTTGGCACTTGAAGAGGGTTATACAGCCTCCGGTGACATAATGTGGGAAGAAGTTAGAGATACAAAGTAACAAGGCATACATAGAAACTGAACAGGGCCACTCTTCCTCTCACTTCCTCAACCCACCTCCCAACCCCCCACCCCAGCCAACAAGCTATTCTCAGAAGCCCTTAACTTCAATTCATGTGAAAATTGTGGTCTCTCATTAAAAACATAGTGTTTGTGAAATGAATATGTTATTAGCAAGGCCTTTTCAAACCCTTATTTAGATTCCACAACTTAGTGCTCCAAAACTGATCACTGATCTTAAAGTTGTCAGCCTATTTTTACTTTCTGGAGTTGTGTAAGGAATGTAAGTCTTGTTTTCTGTTTAGAATAGGAAAAGATAGATGAGCAGGAGGATATTTGAGTAATCATTTTCTGGGGGATGTTTTAAAGATAAGTGAAGATAGTTCTAAAAATATAAATCACAAAATTATTCTGCTGAGATAGATTGCAATTATATTGTCCAACAAGGAAACTGGAAATAAGAGAAATCATTTCTAGCCATGGTGCAAAGTGAGAAAGTGCTAGAACACTTTATTTAGCCATTGGATCTGGAATGTTAAAGAAGAGCAGTATCCAACTATTATCAGATTGGAAGTGGCTGAAAAGCTGAATGGGGAGCTGTGCATTATGCCATGTTTATCTCATAGAACCCAGAGATCTTAACATAGATGGTGAGGGAGAGGGGTAGTGATGCGCTGTCAAGAGCTTCAGGTTTGATCTGTATTATACCCACGGCACAGAAAAAAGCTATTCCTGGGGCTGGGTTTGTTCAGTTCCTTAGCATGGTGAAGGTCACTCCCAGGTTTGGAAAACTAAAGTACACTGAAATTCCTGTGCCAAACCTATTTGAAAGCCCTGATACCATTTAGTACAGAACTGAAAAGACTTTCTGATCTGGGGTGTGTGTTAGTATCCTTTGGCACCGCAAAGGACTCATAAGAGTTATGATTACTGAACACAGTAAAGGAAAAATCCTAATTTTCCTTTGAATTTATACAATCATCTTTGATTTTTTTTTTTAATGGAAGGCTCCTGTTCTTATAATACAAACATCTTCTGGCATTTCAGTTTCTTTTCCACTCACAGTGCCATATGACACTCCTATCAGGGTTTCTGGTTTCTTCAGGGAATTAACCTACAGAGCATGTATAGCAAACAATAAAATAGCTGCTTTTCAATGAAAATAAAGAGCGGGTGTTTTTCCCTCCCTTCCACTGCTCTCTACCACTGCCCCATCACAACTTCTGGATTTCCTGCCTATTGGCGGCGCACCCCCCCCCAATCCCACCCCTTGCTCCCCAGCTCTGTGTTTCCCAGCAGTCCGCCAGTCTCCGAGTCTCCGCGTGCTGTTCGTTCCTCTACCGCGCTGGCTTCCGACGGCACTAGGACCCAGGGAAGTCTCTGAGCGAGGTTCGAGGAAAGGCAGCCAGACTCCTCCTTATCTCCAGTGTCAAACTTGACATCAGCCTGCGAGCGGAGCATGGTAACTTCTCCAGCAATCAGAGCGCTCCCCCTCACATCAGTGGCATGCTTCATGGAGATATGCTCCTCTCACTGCCCTCTGCACCAGCAACATGGATTGTCACCTCTCCATCCTCCTCCTTCTCAGCTGCTCCGTTCTCAACTGCTTCGGGGAACTGATTCTCCAACCTTCCAATGAAGGTAAGCCAGGTACAGCAAACTGCCCTGCCCCGCAGGGCTAACGCTCTTCAAAGCACGTTCTCACTGAAACCTTTTCAGGTCTTTAAGGTGCCTCAGAATAAAGCAGTTACTTCTGAGAGTAAACTAAAGATGTGCTTTTATTTTCTGCTGTCTTCTAAAAGACTTTAAGAGAGAATTTTGGATTGCCTAAACCTAAAATGTGTTTTTAATCTGATACCAATTCAAGCAATTACCTTGTTTGCCAATTTTAAGCAGAAAGAAAGAAAGAAAAATCCTCCAGTTTTATAACCCACGATGTTAATTGCCAAATAGCCACGGCAGTATTTTATTTCTAATTATGACCATATAGTACTCTGAGAAGTTTAAAAGAAAATTAAACCCTCCTCGCCAGATTCTTTAGTATGCTTAAAGGTAATGACAGGTTGTTCCTACTTAGGATCTTGGCATTTATGAATGGACTAAAGGGAAATCAGAGTTTGTTGAAGCTGATGGTGTGTGTGTGTGTGTGTGTGTGTGTGTGTGTTGTGGTGTGTGTGTGTGTGTTTATATTGCAACTGCTGTATTGAAGTGATGTGTATCCCGCCAGGCGATGGTTTGCTCTATGGTACAGGTTCTAATGAGCAGCATATGCCACATTAACATAAGTAATATTTGCAGGAATTACAATAAGCTTAGGTTGGATTCTCTTTGTTTAAGGGTTTATATATGAATAAGGGAATGTATTTGATGAGAAGTGAAAAGCTCCCGGGTAGGTATAGTAAATAACTGAATAGCAAATTAAGAAAGAATGTCCATATGCAGCAAATGGCATTTCCTGATGTTGGGTTATTTATTTTCCTTCTAATGGGCATTCATCCCTTTTCAATGGATTAAAGTGCAAATGTAATACCGAGGACACCAATGTTTCCTATAAGATTGTGTATTTGATGGATATATTGCTTTTTTCATGTATACCTTTTGTGATCTACTCCTAATGATTTGTGAATACAATCACTGACTCTTAAGACAAAGTTCTCTAAATAATTGATTGCTTTAAAGCAACACTTATAACTTTGATTTCCTCTTAATCATTTTGAACTTATGACAATAACATTTAGAAATTTATTTTGCAATTTAGCAATACTGAGCAAGATGTGAAAATGCTTCATTATATATTTTGTCACTAAAAATATATTGGCAAGCCAACACTGTTGTATATTGTATGCATTATTTTAAAAAGACAAGCAAATACTCAAAATATTTAGAAACTTTTTAATTAAATCTAAAAACTGCCTCTCATATTTGGTGACCTACTTTCGCTGCTAATAGAGCAGTTTAATTTTGTTCTTTCCTTAGTAACTGCCTTTATCAATTTGGCAGATTTCATTAAATTTTTCTGTGTCTTTTTTTTAACTGGGAAAGTGAAAATTCTAATATATAAGCATCAAGGAAATCATCTGATCACCTATAAGTGACTTTTTTTTTTTACAAATTAAGTTAAAATCTTTATTTGAAAGTAATGGGCAATCATTTTCATTGAATGAAAGGCAAGAGTAATCATTTGTATAATAAATAACATATCTGTAAGCTAAAATTAGTGTTTAATCTTATTTTTTGAGGATATTAAGAAATTGAAAATAACTAGAAGTCTAGCAATTTTATTCCCATATTGCTATGATAAATAGTATTTCTCCATATGGAATATTTATAAACTATTTAGATAATGGATTTTACTGAATTAATAATGCACAGGGATAGAGCTGGGAGAGTCAGTATTTTTGTGGAAAACATAACCTTTCAGTAAACTGCAAGAGAAAAAAAAAAGACCCTTCAAACTTATTCATGCTTATATAAAATTACTGAATATTAATTTAATGAAACAGGAATAATCAAATGTAAATTGCTTTTAAGTCACACCTTGTGTATGTTTCAGTATATAATGTATATATTATTATGCAGGCAGGGATGTATATAGAAAAGGAAATATATGCAGAAAACTGACACAATTACATTTAATTTGTTTGGATAAAAGTTTATCCATTGTTCATGGGATTATTCTTTCCAGATCATGTCCTATGGGTAGTGTCTCCTTTCCCTCCTGAGGTCATGAAAGGAAGTTTTGAAACAAAATTTAAAATGAATGATTTAACTTGAGTAATATTTGAGTGAAATTTTAAATATTAATGCAACAGCTAAGGTCTTAATAGTTGAGTTGAACAACATGAAAAGTGAAAAATCCAAGTATGTGCCAAGATTTCCATGAAATTCTTCTAACAATGTCATTTGAATAGAAAGTAAAATGCTTCTGAAAATTCACATATTGCGTGGAAGTAATAATGATAAAATGAACCTGATTAATATAACTTTCTGATATTAATTTTGAGAACTGTGATATAAAATACTAAGTTGCATTTAAAATACTATGCTAAAAATTGTATTTCAACGCCAAAGAAAATTTACTAGAAATCTACTAGTAAAATTTATTAGAATTTGTTTCACAATCTATTATGAAGTTAGGCATGATAGAATTAAAAGGGAACAAAACCAAGTCTTTGAGCTAATTGTTTTCCCTTGTGTGATTTTTTTAAATTTGAGATTTGATAGTCAAATATCAATTTTAAAATGCCATGGGCCTATGATTAAAAAGTTAAAAAACAACTTAGTAAAAGTTTCACCTGAACTTTCCTTTTATTAATCCAGTTACAAATAACTTTCTAATATGCTTTCAAGAAAATGATTCCAGGTGATACTTTCTATCACTGGCCTCCTCAATGATAATAGATTATTCATAATTTCAATGATCACTTTAACAATTGGCCTATCTACTTAAATGGAAACTTTATTAAAGCTGCATAGAACTTTGTTAAAATCTTATCAGGTCTCTGTTCACATGACACACCAATAAAAGACTTCCAATGGGAAATCAACTACTCATGGCAAAGTAGGATTTCTATACTACGTGTTATTTAAGAAGTTCATATATTTGCTCCCTGTTCTGATCCCAAGTGGATGATAATAATGGCAAATAAAAATAACTTTGCAAAGAGGTAAAAATTTTTATAAAGTGAAGTACCAATCTCTTTAGCAATGGATAAAGTGCTCTCTTTAAATACTTCTCTACATTTGAAGGAGTCTGAGGCAGAATGAACTGCTTATTCATCAGTACATAAGCACTGAATCATTTTTCTATCCAAAAGCATTTGTAAATTAGATTAAGTTACCCATAGAGCTCTTTACATTGGAAATCAGAGTTATCAAAATAAAAGTAAATAAAATTAAATCTGCATATTTATATACTACTTATTTTGGGAGACTTTTATTGGAGTGGTTGGGACATTGTATCTATGAAATGTATTTTACTGAACATAAATCTTCTAAGTACTAGAGGCGACTATGTGATTGTTCAAAGCTTAAAAGTAAAATTTGCCAATGAACACTGTATGCTTCCCTTTGACTATTAAGCAAATGTTGGAGACAAACATTTGAACAATGGATTATTCCCTTTTTAAAAATCACTATAAATTGGCACCACTTTTCATATATAAACACTTATCCTCAAATAGTAATACATTGTGATTGAAATATTTATGGAGACTAAGCTGTCATATCTTTATGGTTTTTTTTTATTGAAGAGGGTTTACATTTGCTTTTAATAGCATTTCATCACGCTAGACTAAATAATTGAATGCATTATACATTTTTGTAATTTAATAGCTCCCCTAATAGCTCCCCCCCCCAAAAGTTATAAGTATGCTATTTGCCTGGAGGTAGGAGAAACCTTAATTTCACTATTTTATAACCCACAACAGTTAACACTTGACCTAGGTCATTAACAGGATTATCAGCAAATTTGTTTAAGCTTTTACTGACAACCTGATTGCTACGATAATATTTTGATTGTGCCGGAAAGAAACTTCTTGTAACCTCTCAAAATCTATCACGAAATTAATTCATTCTGAATCTATATTTTCCCAACGACAAATATTGATAATAATAATTCAAGTGGGAAAAATATCCATTCTCCTCACTCTTACGTTTCATCCATTACACAATTCTAGTCCTTGTCATAAATAAGCAATTAAAAATTCTTTTAAATAATAAATATTCTGGTAATAACAATAGATTTATAAATACAAACCAGCTACCAAATTTTCAATTTTATACTTTTTTATTATTGGTATTCTAGTTGATACCACTATTCTGCCTATTTTAAGATTTAAGGTCAATTGGATATATTTATAACTCAGAAACAACTGGAACTATAAAAGGGAAACTACATATAATAAAGCACCATTGCCACGTGTTACATCATGGTTGCATTTTATATAAAGTTGTCTTTTCCATGAAACGCTAGAATTTGGAACCAAAAATGAAAAGCACTTAAAATGAATGTAAAAATTTTAAACAAAATACTGTAAACAATCAAAACTTGAAGGCATTTTTTTAAACATTGTTTAGTGAGTTTAGGAAGTTTCATGTGAAGTTTCTTAATTAATTGAACATAATTATGTTTTGCGCCTTGCTCATATAAACAATTTAGTAGTTGCACCTTGACTCTTAAGAAACTTATTATCCTTAAAGAAAAATTTTGGTAAAATTCTTTATTGTGTTTATATATTATCCACATGTCAATATTCAAATTTTGGTGTGTTTTTTAACACCCTCACTTCTATTAGCTTCTCATAGTAACTTTATAAAGTACCCTAAATGTTAAAATTGTTTCTGAAGCTTTGGAATTTGTCTGAAATAAAATATATGCAATTTTTAAATATCAAATAATCACTTACATATGCAAAGGATTTTTAAAGGCAAAACATATTTCCACAGTATATTTGATTTACTAACTTCAACGCAAATGGAAAGAGCAAGGACTGTTCTTGAGAGTTACATTTTCCAAGTCATAAAATCTTCAAGAAAATATTAATACAACTTTCCACAAATCATCAAAACTCAATAAGTTCTTACAGACATTTACTTACTAAAAAATCTGTGATGTGGGTTACCTTTAATTTTAGTCATTCCCAATGATTTTGTTTGGCATAAATACTAGATGTAAGGGGAAATATGTATATCTTGGAAGAACACTAAATTTGCAAATCATTTTCTGTCAAGATCCTCAACTTTATTTTCTAAGATACACACTTTTCCTTTAAAACATTTAATAAACCTTGTTCTTTTAATTCCTGTTTGATAAAAGATTTAGAAAAACAGATACAGGTGTCCCCTTTTGGGTTCTGTTTTCAGAGATCTGGATTTTATCACCAGGGAGGGTCAATGCAGGGCTCTTACAAAGTGGACAAGTAGCTTTCCACAGATTGTTCAAATAAAGGGATGGCTGGTAGTGTGAAATATCCATTATATTATTCATCCAGGTATACCAAAAAGTAGAACTTGAAATTTCTCAGAAAATTGAAAACCTTAGACAATTCTTTCCTAATGACTTTAGAAATAAAAGTAATGTTGTGACTTTTATAAAATGCAAAGGATTCCAAGCCACAAATCAAAGTAGGAAGACACTCCTGATGGGAATTAGGGTGTGGGAGCACGTGCTCCCTTTAATTTTACTCTCTGGGTCCCTTACAAACTGCCTAGTATCAGGTAGTTCTTGAAATCTGGCAGGAGGTTTTCTCTTGGAAAAGTCTGAAAGTCAGCAAGTTTTGCTTTGCCTCCTACCAGCTTTCTCTGAAATAAAAAAAAGGGTGGTCCATTACAAAGAAAAAAATGTCTTTGCAAGTGAAAATAAAAATTTGATTAGAAAGATGGAGAAGTAGAGACGTGCAAAGCTTCTAAAACCAATGTTAATATATAAATATTTTGCTTAAAAAGAAAATATTTATCACCTAAAACATCTGGCTAATCAATTTTTATTAAAACCCTAAAAACCTGCACACTGAAAAAAAAAGGGGGGGAGGGTGCGTTGTTTGTTTCTTCTCTAAAGTTTATACAACTTTTGATTTTCCCCAGAAGAAAATATTTTATCCAGGAAAGTCTTAAGAGTGTACGCCAAAGAATGCTTCCCCCTTTGGATGCCTAGGCAAATGCATGTGGAGGGTGGAGGGAATCAAAACCAGTTCAGCAAATAAAGCCTCCAACTTGGAGTGATGTTATTAAACTGGAAGCCCTGAGTGTGCGGCCCCCTCCCTCCCTTCATTTTCTAAACCATGTCCTGCTGTTCCAGTCAAAGCAAAGGGTGAAAATCCACATAATCCAAACCAACATGGTGAAGTCAGAATAATAGGAGAGGAAGGAGGGGGAAAACAAGTGGCAGCACTGTACAAACAAACTGTTGTGAATAATCCTAGCCGTGGGGACTGGGGTGGCCACAGGGAGGACGGCGTTTCTTTTTCTTCGCCTTACGCCTCCCACATTTGATGATACAACATTGATTACACTTCAGAAGTGTGCGCTGAGAAATTTTAGGAGGCAGCAGGGCTTCGCGGGTAGTGACAGCAATGTGGCAGCTGAGAGATGAGCAAGCGCTCCTCGCTGCCACCACACCCACCACCAGGGCATCTAAACTGCAAACTATTTCGCCGGCAGAACCAGGCTCAGTGGTGCGGAGGGAAAACGGGGTCTCCTAACAATTCATGACTTTTTCTCTCTGCATTGGCTTAAAGATCAAATCAGAAAAACTCAACTGCGGGTCTTCGACCCCCAGCCCCAGCCCCAGCCCTCCGGGAGGCGGGTAGTTCTTTGTGCGCGAGCGTCTCCGCTCCTGGCGGCCGCAAACGACCTCAACTGCCCGGGCCTCCCGCAGGCTGGGCGGGCGGCTGGCGCACGCGGAGCCCCCGCGGCTGCCGGCTTCCTCCCGGCGGCGGGGCCGGCGGCTCTCAGCCACGCGGAGGGTGGACGTGAGCTGCGCGAGGGCGCCAAGTTACCCAAACCGAGCGCGGGCTGGAGACCGGGGCGGGCGAGAGGTAAACGTGCGCCCTCTGCCTGCTGCCGCGGAGCTGCTGGCGCTCGCAGAGGCGGCGACCGCCTCACCACCTGGATTCTTCTCACCTGGGGCGCGGGCCCGCCCAGGGAGCGCGAGCGCCTAGGATGGGCCAGGTACGTCCTGACTTTCACGGGAGACTGTGACCGGAGATCTTTGTCGCCCCCGCCCCTCCCCCCATAACTTTCAGCCAGCCTTTTCAGCCAGGCGTCCGGAAATGGCGCGGTCTCCATACATGTTCACGGAGCCACCACCTGACAAGTGGAGGAGGGGGATACAGTTCTGCAGGCTTCTAGAACGGACTCCCCGCAGTGTAGGGAAAGCGCCTTGTACCCGCCTGGCGCTCTTTTGGGAAGCAAGGGAGCGCCTGAGACGTCCAGTTGTCGTGCTTGCTGTTGTCTGACCCGACCTCTCGGCTAGTTTTTGGTCTTCCAGAAGATTTTCTTTCCTTCAGTTCTTCAGTTGCTAAACTTAAATGAGG